>NW_019396317.1:0-208299 GCF_000591075.1 Eurytemora carolleeae | reverse complement strand
AAAGATTTGTCTGATAAAGTATGAATTAGATAACAAAGTTCTTAAAAGATTTGTCTGATAAAGTATGAATTAGATAACAAAGTTCTTAAAGATTTGTCTGATAAAGTATGAATTAGATAGCAAAGTTCTTAAAGATTTGTCTGATAAAGTATGAATTAGATAACAAAGTTCTTAAAGATTTGTCTGATAAAGTATGAATTAGATATAAAAGTTCTTTAAAGATTTGTTTGAAAAAGTATTAATTAGATATAACAGTTTTGCGTCTTTCAACTGTTCATTTTCATGTGCTTGTGCATTTTTTTTATAAGAAGCGTTTCAGATTTTATCAGAATTAAACACTTTTTTGAGTCAGATTAAGGTTTGAAGAGTACCGTTGTAAATCGGGCAATGTCATCTTTGTATGGAAGTTCACTTTAAATTACGCTTACAGTCCCTTTCTGGTTATAATCAACAAGATATCTTTAGCCTTTGCTACAGCGGGATTTATTAAAAAAGGTTGTTTATATCTCTTAATTCACCAGTGAAAATTTTACTTGGAATTGGGAGCCAACTTTTATAATCCGCCCTATAATTCGGGGATAAACATTTTAAGTCATTAAAACATGAAAAAAGTCAAGCCTTCGGTCACTGATTTGGTATGTATTGAAAAAAACTTTCATATCTAAATCACATGAAGAAATTAATAAGTTCCCCTCCCTCAGATGATTCTTAGGGCTTCATTCACTGAAAATGGGAAAAAGAAATGATTTTTAAAGAAAAACAATTGATTTTAAAACTTGTTTTTCATGTCCAATTTTTTGTTTCCCAAGTGGTGAACCAACAATCATGGTAATGCAAATAGAAAAGAAAAATATTTCGATATTTGGAGAAGAAATGTTTATAGCTAAAGAAACATGTTTAATAGAAACAATTTCTCTATTTGACATTGTTTCTATTTTATTTACAAAGGAATTGTGAGGATATTTGTGTTGAAAAGATTTCTGAAAAATCTATCGAGAAATGTAATACAAAACCTTAAAGAAATGTAAGAAGTAGAAGATTGCTTCTCTTACAAGGTTTCCATGGTAAAATTGGAAAAGGAAATCAAAAAGACGCTTTACTCTCTTCTCTTCATCGATAAAAAGTTCAATATTTGGAAACTAGAGAGCAGAGAGACAAGGATAGAATTAGAACCAGAACATTCTTCTCAATCTTCAAACATTTCTAAATTCTAGTTTTAAATTCACAACTTCAAAAATTTTTCATATAAATGAACTTAAGGTAACCCTCAATTTAAAGAGACAGACCGGCTATGTAACGTAGTAAAACTAAGCATTCAGTGTTGTGGACAAATTCTTTAGGATTCATTTGATACATATAAAACGTTTCCACGTATAATTACTGAGTTTGAGCGCAAAGCCGACGTTCAAAATCATGAATTTGGGTGGGTACGTTTTCAGAATCGGTTTTTTAAAATTCCATAAATTCTGCAGAAAATCTTTGTGATCAAAGAGAGATTATAGAAACTAATAATTTAAAAAGATTAGTTAATTTTTAATTTCTCAACCGGTTCCTAAACAACTAATTAGTTTACTGTAGAATTTTGTTTCCATTTTTTGTCGTCGTTATTTAATAATCTAAAAAAACAATTCTGAAAATGTATCCACTCAAAAGTACGATTTTGAACGTTGACTTTGTGCTCAAACTCAGGATTTACAGATCTTTAAAAAGTTTAATATGTCTCAAATGAATCCTAAAGAATTTTTCCACAATACTGCAACTCAGTTCAACTACCTTACATAGATACAAAGATTGACATGTTAGATTCACAACAGTACTCTTCAAACTTCCATCTGAGATACAATAAGAAAGTTTAAATATTTGCGTATGGTCTTTTTACTGAAAACTCAGGTTCATTTGAAGTACCGGCCTCACTTTCTGGCAGCAAGAGAAAGTGGTGTACACTGTACAGTATACATTGAACCTGAAGATGATGAAACTGGACAGGAAGCAAGAGAAAGTGGTGTACACTGTACAGTATACATTGAACCTGAAGATGATGAAACTGGACAGGAAGCAAGAGAAAGTGGTGTACACTGTACAGTATACATCCAACCTGAAGATGATGAAGCGGTACAGGACACACTTTATTAAGATCATCAGTTATTTAAAGTTTATTAAAAGATGTCTGTTTAAATCATCATATATATTATTTCATCTGATAAGCTTATAGAATATAAAAAAGAAGGCGGAAAAAGTTTTTCTCTTATATTTAAATTCACTCAATTTCCCCTGAATTGAAAATGTATAACTATCATTGTAGACTATAAAAAATTAACTGTGGAACAAACTCTAGTAACTCAAGAAATAACTACTAATACCTGGAAAGAGATATGAATATAAGGAGAGAGATACCTGGAGAGAGATACGAATATAAGGAGTGAGATACCTGGAGAGAGAAATAAATATAAGGAGAGAGATACCTGGAGAGAGATATGAATATAAGGAGAGAGATACCTGGAGAGAGATATGCCTATAAGGAGAGAGATATGAATATAAGGAGAGAGATACCTGGAGAGAGAAATGAATATAAGGAGAGAGATACCTGGAGAGAGAAATGAATATAAGGAGAGAGATACTTGGAGAGAGATATGAATATAAGGAGAGAGATACCTAGAGAGAGATATGAATATAAGGAGAGAGATACCTGGAGAGAGATATCTGGATAAAAGATTGCAAAAGTCCAGAGAAAAGGTACTAGAAGCAGTAGACTAGAGACTTAGAAACAAGAGACAAGAGGCAAGAGACAAGTATCTAGAGACTAGGGACTGGACATTAAAGACTAGAGAGTAAAATCTTTAAGTGATAATAGACTTTTAATATGGACTAGATATTAGAGACTAGGAAACTAAAGAATAGATATCAGAGACCTGAAATTATCGACGAGTAGAGACTATTGATTAAAGACTGTAAGAGACTAGAGACAAATTTTAAAACTGGACCGACGACATTGATTCAGAAATATTTCTATTATTCTCTTGTGCCTAAGGTCTAGCTAGAGACTGAAGAGTCCTATCTGGAACCTGAACCTGTCACAAGATGAGATAAAACCCGGGTTTTTACTCCCGTAAAAGATAATACCTGATTTATATGTTTCCTTGAAGAATATTTAAACTCTGAAATCCCAACGTTTTCAACCTTTGCACATACCAAACACTAAATGACAGTTATCTGTAAAAACTAAACTTCACAAATAAACATAAATATTATTGAAAACTATTTTTTACAATATTTCTTTAAGAGAAAAAGAGTTTTGTCATATCAATATGCTTCTATACAGATGAGTTTGTTGTGTACAATAAACATAAAAACGGCTGAACCGATCGGGCGCAAAGTTTTTGTGTAATCTCACGGTCTCACCGGATTATAAACGTTCAAAATAAAACATTTTGCATCAAAAAGATCTGGTTTTATGAATGAAGAACCAAAAATATGGGAAATCTAAAATGTTTATTTTTTAATGATGTAAAAATTGAACATCTTGGCATGTAACCTTAAAAATATAAAGTGCGAAGAGAAACACGAAATGCTCTGAAACAAAGATTCATATTTCGCTTCGCTTTGAAAGGAATTGAGTCTTTGCCACAAACTTTGAATTTATACTCCCTATGTCTTTGGATTCCAATTTCGCAAGTCTTTGATATTTGAAACTTACATTATTTGATCTAATAGAATTCATATTTTGAAATATCTAAGGTCTACGACATTGGAATCCAAAGATATAGGGTTTAGAAAATCAGAATTTGTGGCAAAGACTCAATTCCTTCTTTTGACTTTATACATCAGAGACTCGACAGCTATAAAAATTATGGATCAATATTTAAGACGTGTTCTTGGTTTGTGTTTCTCCTTACTAACTTAATTCTAATTTTTTGTAGCCCTATACAAAGGACATGTACAGGTGAGACTATGAAATTCTTGTTTTTATTTACAGTTTGTAAGGAGTAATAAAAAAATTCTTTTAGATTTTGCATGAGAACAAAAATTACTCTTGAAATTGAAAAATTATTCTTTTCTTTTCTTGAAGAAAAACAATATTTATCTTAGATATGAAAGTAGAATTCTGCCCATAAAACCCATAAAATCCTGTTTAAAAGCTTGAAATTATAGTTGAAAACAAATAAATTTGAGTTTGTGAATAGGGTTTTACAATTCCAGGAATATCCTAAACCAATTTTAATCCAAAATTCAGAGACTAAAAACCAATTTAGGGGCAACCACCGTGTTTTTACGTCTTTGTAAGGGGAGGGGGATATTCATTCTTTTAAAATTTTTTATGTAACTTCTATTAAATAATTTGCGAATATTTTGAATAAACTTATTTGACAATGTTGCTAGGGGTTCCACCTGAAGAGGTTTTAGCCCCTGAACTGTAATGAGTTCTGGGCAATGGTTGTGCCAATTTAGGAGTTTAGAAGTTTACTGGTTTCCACGGGTATTTACCATCGATCAGGACTCGTCACACTATTTATCTGGAGACTTTGACGGACCAAGGTCAGGAGTATACCCGGAGTAAACCTGGAATTCTAGAATTCAAATCTTAGTTTAATTTTCCAGTAATTTGGGTTCTTTCGGAGTCAATTGCAGCAGTTCCAGGGTACTTCTGTATTCTGTTGTAAAGCCTACTAATAGGTTCCTTCTGTATTATATGGCAAACCCTACTAAATGTCTCTACTGTATTTGATACACCCTACTAATAGGTCCCTACTGTAATTATTAGTATAAATTACTAATATGTCTCTACTGTATTTGGTACACCCTACTAATAGGTCCCTACTGTAATTATTAGTATAAATTACTAATATGTCTCTACTGTATTTGGTACACGCTACTAATAGGTCCCTACTGTAATTATTAGTATAAATTACTAATATGTCTCTACTGTACTTGGCAAACACTAATAATAGATCCCTACTGTATTCGGTACACCCTAATGATAGGTCCTTACTGTATTCGGTACACCCTAATGATAGGTCCCTACTGTATTCGGTACACCCTTCTTATGGATCTCTACTGTATTCGGTACACCCTAATGATAGGTCCCTACTGTATTTGGTACACCCTTTTTATGGATCCATACTGTATTCGGTACATCCTACTAATTGGTCCCACCTGTATTCAGTATACCCTACTAACAGGTCCCTACTGTTTTCAGTAGTTCCTACTACTAGGTCCCTACTTTAATTGTTACACCCTACTAATAAGTCCCTAGTTATTTAGAATACCCTACTAATAGGTCCCTATTGTATCCAGTACACCCTACAAGTAGGTCCCAACTGTATTTAGTAAACCATACAGATAAATCCTTACTTATGTCTGTTTCTCTTACCAATAGGTCCGTACTGTATTTAGTACACTCTTTTAATGGATCCCTACTGTATTTAGTATATCCTACCTATAGGTCCCTACTGAATTTAGTATACTACTGTATTCGGTATAGCATACAAATAGGTCCTTACTGTATTTAGTACACCCTACTAATAGGCCCCTACTGTATTCGGTATGTCATACAATAGGTCCCTACTGTATTTTTAAAACCTTCTAATAGGTCCTTACTGTATTATGTACACCCTAATAATAGCTCCCTACTGTATTAAGTAAACCCAACTAATAGCTCCCTCCTGTATTCTTTAAAACCTTCTAATAGGTACCAACTGTATTTAGTATAACCTACTAATAGGTCCCTACTGTTGTCTGTATAGCCTACTAATAGGTCCCTACTATATTTGATACACCCTACTAATAGGTTCCTACTGTTGTCTGTATAACCTACTAATAGGTCCCTACTATATTTGATACACCCTACTAATATGTCACTAATGTTGTCTGTATAAAATACTGAGAGGTACCTACTGTAATTGGTACACCTTAATAATAGGTCCCTGCTGTATATCCTACTATTAAGTCCCTACTTATAGGTCCCTACTGTATTTGGTACACCCTACTAATAGGTCCCTACTGTATTCGGTACACCCTACTAATAGGTCCCTACTGTATTCAGTAGATCCTATTAATAAGTCCCTACTGAATTCTGTATACCCTACTAATAGGTCCCTCATATATACTATATATCCTACTGTATCCAGTAGATCCTATGTTAACAAGGTAGGATCTTTACGTTGATATTAAGAGCAACTAGCTATGTAGGATGTTTATCAATATAAATTTAAAATAGCAATCTTTGTTTGTCTGTCTGTTTGTATGTTCGATCATAACTCATGAACCCCTTGACAAACAAACTGAGTTTTTACCTCACACTCTGATTTTTAATTCTATAGATTTGCAACCCGATGTAATAGACCTTTGATATTCAAAACTAAAAAATTTATTTGATCTATCAGAATTCATATCTCAGGTCTACGATATTGCATGGTGCAAAGAATTAGTGATTATAACATCAGATTTTGACGCAAAGACTCAACTTATTTTCGTGAGATTTGTATTGAAAAACTCGGGAAAATCACGGGAAACTTTCTTAATCTTGGTTAAAAAATTCCAAGTTGAGTGAGTTGACTTTTGAAGCGAGCACTTAGTGTCCAGGTAGAGCTGGGTTTCTTTGCTAGTCTGTTATAAACCGAAACTGTTACATAATAATTGTAACATTATCAAAGTCCTAATGGCCTCAGATTTCCAACGACACCAAATTTTCAAATGTGTGGAAAAATATTTTACGAGTTATGTAAGTCATGTAACAATTTAGAGTTGTTTTAAAGGGAGTGTTCGCGAAAAATGAAAGGGGGTATAGGCTTAATGTGATAAAAAAGCGCTTTTGATTGCTACTAATCTTACTTCTATCTGTTGCGTCTATAAGGAGAAAATTGTTAGAAACGACTCACACGGAAGAACGCAGCGCCCATACAAATTCGGAAAGATGCAACATTCAACTCGGATCGTAAACAAATCAATTTAATTCCAAACAAATCATTCAGATATTACAAACAATAGTCATCGGTTATTTTTCGACGCATTCATATATAGTTAATATTTCATAATATTTTTGATTTTGTTTTTTTAGATTAATTTTCGCTGGCGCTGGATTTTCGAACATTCCTGGAAAATATGAAAATGTCGTCTTCATTATCAAAAATCCTCGAAACAGGAAAAAATGTAACTCTCAAATCATGAAAAATACAAAATATTAAGAAATATCAACTATTTACGAATGCGTCGAAAAATAATCGATGACTATTGTTTGTAATATCTGGATAATTTGTTGGGAATTAAATAGATTTTTTTACGATCCAAGTTGAATGTTGCATCTTTCTCAATTTGTATGAACACTACGTTCTTCGGTGTGAGTCGTTTTTAACAATTTTCTCCTTATAGACGCAACAGATAGAAGTAAGATTAGTAGCGATCAAAAGCGCTTTTTTATCGCATTAAGCCTATACACCCTTTCATTTTTCGCGAACACTCCCTTTAATCTATTGAATAAAACCAGACATTCGTATATATATATATATATGTTGCCTATAGATGGCCTAACGGCTAGACCGATTAGGCTGAATTTTTTTTGTGGATACTCATGGGTGGCCGGGTGTTACGTTACAGGATAAAAAATTTCGAAATGTTTTTTTTTCAAATTTTTAATTTTCTTTTCAATTTTTTTTTGTTTTCCGCGAACAACGCCCGGCCTTCCAATGTATCATAAATTATCTTTTCTGAACACAAAGCAAATGAAAAAAGTCAAAAATATATTTCTATCTCTTGTATTCTTATTTTCTTGTTTTCTAAAATATTTTTAAGTTAATGTAAGGATAGGACTGTACATAATTACAGGGTGAAACCTCCGATTTACTAAACCCTCATTCATCCCCCTTCAATATATATATATTCTTAACCGAAATTTGGAAAAAACAGACAAAATTGCTCAAAATTTGTTTTTAGAGGAAATAATAAAAGTAAAGGGGTTCATGTTAGACCAACTTGTTAGACAATTCACCTATTCATTCATTCATTCATTCATTCATTCATTCTTCAGTCGATACAAAAATAGAAAATATTTAAATCAAGGTTTTTAAAGCTTTTTTTTGTTTTTCTGTTTTTAATATTTAAGTTACAGAAAATTAAATCAATTTTGGAATTGACGTATAGTAACAATTATACCTCTTTTGTCCTTTTATAGCTAACATTTTTCGGTAGGAGCATGACTAAAATAATAATGTTTTTAGTTGAAACTATTATGTTACACCTAACATTAATAATAAATAATTTTAAGGCGGCCAAATGTAAAGGGGAGTTAAATAAAAGTTCCAAAAAGATGTTTTTCGCAAAACTTTCATTTTTCTTCTAAATTATTCAACCTAAATAATTAAATTATTAAAATCTAAAACTTGAAAATATATTTTACGCTACCGAATAAATTTCTAATTTCTAATTTTTATCATCATGAAGGCAAAATTTGTTTCTCTCTCAAAACCAAATATTTTACAACTTTCCAAAGTCGAACTACTTTTTTTCAATAAATAGGAACCTTATTTGAAATCTTAATCTTTCAAATTGTTTTTACAATTTGATTATGTAATTTTTTCTCTTTTCTGCTTTGACAAAAAATTACGTCTAATTTTCAAATTTTATTCTTAAAACTCGATTACTATTTCTAATATTTGAAATATCTAACGTCTGCGTTATTGGGTTCCAAATATAAATTGATTTAAAAATCTGAGTTTGTGGAAAAGACTCAATTTCTTTACAGTTTGATGCTATTAGTTTTTTGTACAATTCTTTCCTTAACCGGCGGAAGCAAAACACGTTCCACAAGATTTCTTGCAGCTTAGTCCAATGTTATCCTGGTTGCAATAATTAGTGAGATCTGGGCAGTTTGTGTACTTGTCGTAGCAGGTATAGGAGGCTACTGGAGTCATACCATCACACAATCCACAAGCTTCAGCACAATCCTGAGCAATGGATGGTTGCCAACAGTATCCAATCGCCAAATCCTTGCAGTTTGAATACTTGTTCAGACAAGGTTTCTTGGTGGTTAGAGGAGCATCTGTAGCTCCGCTGGTTTTCTCACAAGACACAGCAGCCAGAGATTTTCCAATCCCACACATAGACACTCCTCGTTGCATCCTGATATATCCTCCCTCTCCCCAGTCTGGTCCCCAGCTGTTCTTGATCAACCAGTAGTCCAACCCGTTCTCAGATCCGTATCCGACCACAAGGATTGCATGATCGGTTTTAGTTTCTCCGGCAGGACATCCAGCAAAGATTCCTCCCTTGTAATCTGAGAATGGACCTGTAGACATAACGCTAGCTACAACTGATCCGTGTTTATAAACCAACTGCTTCAATAGTTCCTCGTCTCCAGAGTATGTGTACACAGAGCCAGATATTTTTGCTCCTAGATTATAAGAAGGAAGGTTTGCAGGGCAGACGAGTGAAGATTTCTCTGCTAGGTATGGATACTGGGACTCATGAGCCAAATCAATCTTTTTATCTGAAGCCCACTTGAGGTAAGCATGAGGAGCAGCTCCATCACAACCAAAAGCGTTTTCATTGTCATAACCGCAATCTAAAAACTGCTGTTCAGAGTAATCTCCGATAGCTCCAGCTGCTTTCTTAATACAGACTTCTACAGCTCCCATATTGGAGAAAGCAACACAGGATCCACACTTCAGCTGGTTCTTTACAGGAGATACATGACCTGAACAAAACAAAAGTAAAAACATCATTCTTTACTAACTAGGGATATATGTATTTGAGTCCTTCAATTTAAAGTCACGTTTTGGTCTATAACTTTGCTATCTTAAAACTTACAGAGCTGTCTTCTACTACTTTTTCATTAAAACGGACAAAAAGATAAATAAAAAACATTTAATTGGTTACATTGGAATCGAAAGTGACAGCTTTGTGGTACTGTACTAGGATCGAACCGTTAATTCAGTGTGATGTGATCAAAATATTACCCAGAGCTTTAGAGTCGTAGGCAGCAGGAACTGAAGCCCTGTCTAATCTGAGTTTAGCAAAGTATATTTCAGATTGGTTGTCAACCCTGTACTCGGGAGAAGGTTCTAGAAGTCCTCGTCCAAACTGTGATCCGTCCAGAGATCCTGTTCTCTCATGTTCAAACTCATCTTCTGGAAGATCGGAGAACTCGTTCAAGGCATCAAACCAGGTGATCTCTCCAGCAGCGTATTCTTCATTGATCTTTCTTATTTCCTTCTCATTCTCTTCCAGAGCTTTATTTCTTCGTTCATATTCTGCAGAATCTACTGGAGCAAGATGGTAAAATTCTTCAAATTCCTTCTCATCAATCTTGTCCAGAGGTTCCAGATCTGTAGGGTCTGCGTCCTGTGCTGTAGTAAGCCCCCAGAGAAGGATGGACGAAAACAGTACAAGCACTTTCATGTTTGCACTAAACTTGCTTGATTGATGAAATCCGGGACCTTCCAACTTCTTATACTCCGACAATCTGATCAAGTGTTTAAGTAAAATCAATTCTCTTGTTTACTCAAATATTGTTACAAAAGAAAATTGCGAAACCTGATAATGCAGCAGACAGATCAAATATTTATACATATTAAGATAGAAAAGTGCTTTTAACCACAATAACAATAATAAAAGGAATCATAGATTTATATAATACAAGACAACATATATAAAGTTTACAAAAAACACAAATTAAATTTATATTTATAAATCTTTATCCTACAGTTCTTGTTCACAATTTCAACATTTTCATCCTTGTTTATTCATCGCCCGTAAATCCATTGTGGTCACTTTTAATTTGAGGATACATGCTTAATCTTTTAATTTGAGGATACATGTTTAATCTTTTAATTTGAGGATACATGCTTAATCTTTTAATTTCAGTTATTCCTCCCTTAATGAAAGCTCCTTTCAACCCCTGACTGGGTCCGATACCATGCAGGATAGCGTAAAGTTTAAATTAATCAGCAGATTAACAAAAGATCATCTTATATCGGGGAAAAAGCCCTTACTAAATAGAACCTTTCTATCAACACCCATCGAATTAAACATGTTAGATTTTTAAAACTTTGAATTCCAAAACAACAAAAAGTGGTAAAAACACGAAAAAATTACATTTAACGGTTAAAGATGGGATCAAAACTAGTAAATCTGAATATTTAATCTAAAGAAGAACGAGCATTATATAATTTATTCGTCAAAGAGCCGCAAAAAGAATCACCAAAACCAAAAGAAATTAAAAAATCTTATTTCTGAGAAAAATGAAGGAGAAAAGGCGAATTCCTTGAATAATCCCGAAACTACATATCCCTATATTTTGTCCTCCTAGTCTTCTATATATCCGTCTAACTATATCCCCTTCTAGCTTCTTACCTTATGAAAATTTGCTGACCGGTTCCCCATAAAATAAATCCGTTTCCCCCATTCCAGTGTCAAAAAGGAACATAAAGGAGGGTATAAAGCCGTGTTAAAGGCCTCTTCCGAGAGAGATGGGAGACAATACATCCATAGGCTTACTTCCACACTTCATTATCTATCTATCTTATTTCCACACTTCATTATCTATCTATATTACTTCCACACTTCATTATCTATCTATCTTACTTCGACACTTCATTATCTATCTATCTTACTTCCACACTTCATTATCTATCTTACTTCCATACTTCATTATCTATCTATCTTACTTCCACATTTCATTATCTATCTATCTTATTTCTTTATTTCATTATTTAACTATAAATTTCTTCTTTTATTTCTTCTATTTTTGCTTGGGTTCTGACTATTATATTTCTTTCTTTTTTCTTCTTTACTTTCTGTTTTCTCTCTTTTCCTTAATTTTATTATTTTGTACTTTCTTACAACTTTGAATGTATTTTTTTTATGAAATTACATACATATAATATCAATGTTTATTTGTTTATACATTACTGGATAAAGTGGCAACCGTTGTTAATGGAAATAAAAAGGTAATGTCCTATTATAGATATATTTATATGAGCAAAGTGTTTTAATATATAGATTCCGGGGCAACCTTTCCGGTCCCAGTTTGAACTGTATCGCCCGGACATTGGGTAGATAAAGCAGACACTCAATAGGACTAGCCGCGGTGCAACAAGGTTGACTCGGTCAGACTTTGGGTTGATTTTACTTTTACTGAAATGTCCCAGATTTACATACATACACAATATACATATATGTATGTCCTAAGTTATGTTCTATCTTAACTACGTGTTTAAAAGTTTTAATTCTAATCTTATTCCAAACATTAATCTCTGGTTTGGACCATGTAAAAAATATCTTCTCAAGATGAAGAAAATTTACAAATATCAATCATAAATTTATTTCTATCGCAAGAATTCAAATTTTTATTGAGAGTTGAAAAAAGTAAAAATAAAGAAAAATCTTTTCAGTTTTTTTTATTTTCTTTATTCTTGTTTCTCGACTCTATGCTGGAGAGAAAATTTCCATAATTAAAAGTGACAGTGATTAAAGAAACCATTTTAAAACGGAAACGACAACAACTTACCCCCCCTTCCAGATCTGTAGGGTCTGCGTCCTGTGCTGTAGTAAGCCCCCAGAGAAGGATGGACGAAAACAGTACAAGCACTTTCATGTTTGCACTAAACTTGCTTGATTGATGAAATCCGGGACCTTCCAACTTCTTATACTCCGACAATCTGATCAAGTGTTTAAGTAAAATCAATTCTCTTGTTTACTCAAATATTGTTACAAAAGAAAATTGCGAAACCTGATAATGCAGCAGACAGATCAAATATTTATACATATTAAGATAGAAAAGTGCTTTTAACCACAATAACAATAATAAAAGGAATCATAGATTTATATAATACAAGACAACATATATAAAGTTTACAAAAAACACAAATTAAATTTATATTTATAAATCTTTATCCTACAGTTCTTGTTCACAATTTCAACATTTTCATCCTTGTTTATTCATCGCCCGTAAATCCATTGTGGTCACTTTTAATTTGAGGATACATGCTTAATCTTTTAATTTGAGGATACATGCTTAATGTTTTAATTTGAGGATACATGCTTAATCTCTTAATTTGAGGATACATGCTTAATCTTTTAATTTCAGTTATTCCTCCCTTAATGAAAGCTCCTTTCAACCCCTGACTGGGTCCGATACCATGCAGGATAGCGTAAAGTTTAAATTAATCAGCAGATTAACAAAAGATCATCTTATATCGGGGAAAAAGCCCTTACTAAATAGAACCTTTCTATCAACACCCATCGAATTAAACATGTTAGATTTTTAAAACTTTGAATTCCAAAACAAACAAAAAGTGGTAAAAACACGAAAAAATTACATTTAACGGTTAAAGATGGGATCAAAACTAGTAAATCTGAATATTTAATCTAAAGAAGAACGAGCATTATATAATTTATTCGTCAAAGAGCCGCAAAAAGAATCACCAAAACCAAAAGAAATTAAAAAATCTTATTTCTGAGAAAAATGAAGGAGAAAAGGCGAATTCCTTGAATAATCCCGAAACTACATATCCCTATATTTTGTCCTCCTAGTCTTCTATATATCCGTCTAACTATATCCCCTTCTAGCTTCTTACCTTATGAAAATTTGCTGACCGGTTCCCCATAAAATAAATCCGTTTCCCCCATTCCAGTGTCAAAAAGGAACATAAAGGAGGGTATAAAGCCGTGTTAAAGGCCTCTTCCGAGAGAGATGGGAGACAATACATCCATAGGCTTACTTCCACACTTCATTATCTATCTATCTTATTTCCACACTTCATTATCTATCTATCTTACTTCCACACTTCATTATCTATCTATCTTATCAAAAATTAAATCTAATTTAAAAATGACAAATATTATTTCCAATCTCAATGTATTTTACGAACTGAAATTTAAAAAAAACTTTCTATTAACCTAAGTTATAATTAAACTGATGAGCAAAATTTACAAAACTATTTGACGGATGTATAAATAGGAATCTATTAATTTAAAAATTTAACAAAAAGTTTTGCCTCAATCTCAAACCGATTTTCTAATTCCTATAGTTTTGCAACTCAATGTCGTACATCTGTTCGATCAAATAATTTTTTGAAATATCAAAGGGTTACACACTATCAGGTTGCAAACAATATAGGGATTAGAAAATTTGAGTTTGTGGCAAAGACTCATTTCCTTTAATTTTATTAAAAATCAACTTAATAAATAGAAAAATAAGTATGGATGATAAAAGAAGAAACCAAAATATGCATGTAAATTTCTTTAAAAGATTCATGAATGAATATGACCCAGAATGTCTAGGTCTATAGTTCACACATCAACGCGTTCAAGCAATCTCTCATTCGGGACAATTCAAACATTTGCTAATTGTAAGTTTACAGCCTGTTCTTAAACCCAGTAGATACCAACATATCTGGGCTCAGAAACCCAAATTGTCAAGTAAATGGGGGGGGGGGGGGAACCGTAGACTTGTAAAACTGTCTCAAACTAGGGTAGGAGGTTTACAAGCAGTGAGAGTTTCTTTCTCTTTCTTTAGGTTTTCCGAAATGAAGAATTTCTGATTTTAGGAAATAGATTTTTTTTATCTATCCATTCAATAATTTAAAAAATATTCTCTTGTTTCTCGTAAACACAAATTCTTTTTTTTTGTATAATAGTTCATCTTGGGAACCTAAATTTGCTTGGACACTAACCTTTGAACTTTTAAACTTATACAAAAGTGTGCCCCGTGGTTTTACCGAGTTCTTAAATCAAAATTTAAGGCAAATCGGTCAAGCTAAGGGTTCCTGGGGTATTATCAGACATACAAACAGATACTACTACTTTATATTTATACAGATGCTATGCTTTCGTCCTCAACATTTTCTACATTTTTAGGTCTCGTCATTTGTTATTTTATGCTAAGAAAGTAACTGACTACTTTGACTCTGATTTTCTAATTCTTAAATCCTTGCAACCTGATATCGTCGCTCATTGACATTTCAAACTATGAATTCTTCTAGGTTAGAAAGTTAAACGTTTGAAATTTTTAATATTTAATCCATCAGGTTGAAAAGATAAAGCAAGGATTCGAACATTAGAGTCTGAGACGAGTAATTTGTTTCTTTGTACAAGATAAGTGTATTTAGTATTTTGTATGTTTATTCAATTCAAACATTAAAATCAGAAAACATCAATATTATACATTTTTGTAAAAACAAGTTCTGCTTAAATCAGAAAATATGTGTCTAATATATATTATTTAGTTTCTTAAATATATTAACTCTGATCTCCCAATATGTAAATATTATCATAGCTCCTCGAATCCGTATATCCTGGGCATGTGCTCCAGGATATATAGATAGATAGATAGACAGGTTTATGTATTTAAAGACCTAGAAGAGATATCCTGACATATGCCGGTTAGAGGATGTTTTTCTTTCACATATAAACTTTTATACTCCAGGTACTCATACAACCTTAAGTAAACCTGTCATGTTGTTCCGACCTGGTTAACAAAACAAATATTTCCTTCTCCGTGGACCGTGTCGTACTAATGACTGAGTGATCATTGGCGCCATGGTAGATTTCATCAGCAGAGTAAAAGAGAGTTCCTATTATTAGGGTAAATGCTAATTAATGAGAGCAGAATGCGAAATGAGAAATGAGGTTTTGAGGTGAGAGTACGTATGATCAGGATTGAAGTGAAAGGTTCTTTCACCCTAAATTAGGATTCAAGGGAGAAAGTCCTTTCAGTTTATATATGGATTGAAGGGATATAGTCCTTTCAGCTTATATCTGGGTTGAGGGGAGATAGTCCTTTCGGCTTAAATCAGGGTTGAAGGGAGATGGTTCTTTTAGTTTAAATCAGAGTTGAACGAAAATGGTCCTTTCAGTTTAAATCAGGATTGAAGGGAGATAGACCTTTCAGTTTAGATCAGGATTGAAGGAGTATAGTCCTTTCAGCTTAAATCAGGATCGAAGGGATATAGTCCTTTTAGTTTCAATCAGGATTGAAGGGATATAGTCCTTTTAGTTTCAATCAGGATCGAAGGAAAATGGCCCTTTCAGTTTAAATGAGGATTGACGGGATGTAGTCCTTTCAGTTTAAATCAGGATTGAAGGGATATAGTCCTTTCAGTTTTAATCAGGATTGAAGGGATATAGTCCTTTCAGCTTAAATCAGGATTGAAGGGATATAGTCCTTTCAGTTAAAATCAGGATTGAAGGGAGATGGTCCTTTCAGTTTAAATGAGGATTGAAGGGATATAGTCCTTTCAGTTTAAATCAGGATTGAAGGGATATAGTCCTTTCAGTTTAATCAGTGTTGAAGGGATATAGTCCTTTCAGTTTAAATGAGGATTGAAGGGATATAGTCCTTTCAGTTTAAATCAGGATTGAAGGGAGATAGACCTTTCAGTTTAAACCAGGATTGAAGGGAGATGATCCTTTCAGTAAATCCTTTTATTATCCGTGTTAAAGAGAGTGACTACTTCTAGTTTAGATTATAACTAAAGGGAGGGAGTACGTCTAGTTTAGATGGTAACTAAAGGGAGGGAGTACTTCTAGTTTAGATGGTAACTAAAGGGGAGGGAGTTCTTTTTGGTTAGATAGAAACTAAAGGGAGGGAGTCTTTTCATTTTAGATCGGAGTAAGAATGATTTTTTTTATTCTCTCCTTCCCGATACTACACAGTTAATCTTGTATGCTTTTTAAACAACTTTGCTACTTTGACAGGCCAGGAACCTGGAATACGTGATGAATAGTTTTAAACTTTGAAAATTAACATTCATCTCTTTCAAATATTTGGAGACACAGGTTACATTTCCTGTTTCCAGGGGATTGAGGAAAGTTTAGACCAAAGATCATGAACTAAGTTTAAAGGGAATATAGACGTGACTTCAAGTGACTCTCCGTTAAAAAAATAAGAGAGTTTTTTCCGATCCACAATAGTACCCTAACAAGCTTTGCATTTGGTAGCCATCATTTTCTCTTTGAAAAAAGGGTTATTTTCAATGTGGTTTCTCTATAACGTTTAGTGTTGATAGTTTGCTTCAGAAATAATTCAGAGAACCTTTCAAGCAAAAACATCGACGATACCTGTTATGGGTCACTTGAAATTTCCACGACAGTCACCTTAAAAATCAATAATAATACAGAGAAAAAATCTTTTTTACAAAAAAAATAATAAAAAATAAACACAAAATTAATGTTTTCTTACAATTTTTTGTAAAAATCGAAAAAGAAAAAGCATTAATGTGTGTCTCCGTTCCAAATTGAAAGGTTGTGTTTAAAAGCCTGAAAGACAGGGTTAAGAGAGATCTCAAAGGTTGAAACCCCAAGCTAGAAGTTAGGTATTGATATCTGCAGAACATGTGCTTACTTGAAACCTTGTCAAACCGAGTAAACATTACGGAGACAATTCTATTTCGTATTTTTAACATTATGTATCTTCCATTTCTTTGCTTAAAAACCGAGCAAACCTTTCTTTATGCTCCTTCTAGCTCCAAATTCCTGTATTCTTTAGCTCCGAACCTTCTACTCCATCTAGCTCCAACTTCCTGGATTCTTCAGCTCCGAACCTTCTACTCCTTCTAGCTCCAACTTCCTGGATTCTCTAGCTCCGAACCTTCTACTCCATCTAGCTCAAACTTCCTGGATTCTTCAGCTCCGAACCTTCTACTCCATCTAGCTCCAACTTCCTGGATTCTCTAGCTCCGAACCTTCTACTCCAGCTAGCTCCAAATTCCTGGATTCTCTAGCTCCGAACCTTCTACTCCAGCTAGCTCCAACTTCCTGGATTCTTTAGCTCCGAACCTTCTACTCCAGCTAGCTCCAACTTCCTGGATTCTCTAGCTCCGAACCTTCTACTCCAGCTAGCTCCAACTTCCTGGATTCTCTAGCTCCGAACCTTCTACACCAGCTAGCTCCAACTACCTAACCTTCTCTAGCTTCAAACCCTATCGCTTCAGCTCCCTAACCTTCTGTAGCTCCAAACCCTAAACGCCAACTATCTCTAACTTCCTGGCCTTTTTTTTAGCTCCAATTCCTTTACTTTAGCTCAACTCTAGAGTTTCTAAAGCTTTAATTTCTAGCTCTGACCCCTTTAGCTCCAAATCCTTCATTGTCCTTAGCACGAACCTGTCTATTTAATTTTGTTTCAATCCCTCAACCGTCATCTTTTTTTAAACCTCTTCTTATCTTGTCTATATGCTCTCTGAACCATTTCTTATAATAATTCCGCTAGCCCAAAACTCCATTTACCTTTCTCTAATCCCTATATTCTCCTCTCCGAACCCAACATTTTCCTCTAAAATATTTTTACCCTTCTCTGAACCCTACCATCTCCTATAAAATCTTTTCATCCTTCTTCGATCTGTACATTTTCCTCAGAACTCTCTTCATCCTTCTTCGATTCCTACATTTTCCTCTAAACTCTCTTCATCCTTCTCCGAACCCTACATTCTCCTCCAACTCTAAACTCCCGTAACCTTTATCCGAACCTTCCATTCTGCTCTAAATCTAAACTCTCTTCACCTTTCACCAGACCCGACATTCTCCTCTAACCTTAAACTTCCTTCATCCTTCTCCGAACCCTACATTCTCCTTTAACTCTAAACTCCCTTCACCCTTTTGCCATCCCTCCAATCACATCTGTTGGCAAACGTCCCTGAGTCCATGTGTTAATACTAATCACGCTTAAACAAATTTGACACACGAATTGAGGTCATAACCCAAACACTTTCTTCCGTTGAAGGGGAGTAGGTTATTGAGGTATATTGGAGGGGGTGTCGGCATATGTGAGGGGGGGGAGGGTCGGCATATGTCTCTGAGAGCGGTATTTTTGTCTCCGGTCGGAGATACAGGCGTGGTAATACTCTGATTTAACTTGAACCAAGAATCGTAAATCAGGGATGTTAAACGTCAATGAGTGTTGAAAACTATATTTAAGGAATTCCATCAAGGACACAACTGCATCGTAAAGTTTTCTAAAAATCCTTTTCTAATCTTTTTCTTTATTTTTCATCTCTTTCCTTCCTTCTTATTCAAAGATAATATTTATAATAGCCTTTGCAAATATGGATTAATAAATAGTTTATCGATAAAAATCTAAGGAATTTTGTTACTTTTAAGCTCACGTTGATCCAAAGGTTGCAAGCTCTCAAGCAATAATCGATAAGAATTTTGCCAATAGCTTCTGAACAACCAAAGCAATAAACGTGTGGTTTAATCAAAAACTATAAGTGAGTTGATGAGATCAAATCAAAGGCCAAGGCATTGCGACAATTTCATGTCGACTCAGTCCTTAAAACTAATGCCAAGGAATTGAGTTTTTGCCACAAACTCTGATTTTATAATCACTATATCTTTGGAACCAAATGTTGTAGACCTTAGATATTTCAAACTATAAATTTTGTTAGATCAAATAATCTGAGTTTAAAATATCAAAGGTTTACACCATCAGGTTGCAAAGATATTGGGGTTAGAAAATGTAAGTTTGATGCAAAAACTCAATTCCTTTTTATGGATTTATGGGAAAGAAAAAAGAAGTGATTTGATTTTGCATAAAAATCTTTCACGTCTAATGGTTTGTGGGTAACCCTGTACATTCAGTCTTCAGATGGATTTGAGAATATAAGATTGTGTATCTACTCTATGTAGTATACAGGAACTACTAATAACAATATATCAACTATAGACTAGTATATATCAGACAGTCTTAACAAGATAAAATCGAACATTCTTTAGGTTACCATCAATTTAAGAAAATTTCCATCGCGAATTAATTTAGTTTATCAAATAATGTTTTCGCCTATTCTAAAAAAAAATATAGTGATATTTTTGAATATTTTTTATTCATTTAAATGTTTTAAAATAGTAAAATATAAAGTATAAATAATTTACAAAAATAATATTTCAAAAAACTTAAATTACTTATAATAGGCAGCAACTGAATAACACCGCATTTTATTCCTTTCATTTTTTCATAGTTTTAGTCAACTACAAAGCATGAGATATTAAAAATAAGCAATCACAATTTACTTTGCAGTTTGGACCCGCCTAACCAGAGTAGGTTGTTTTGAGTGGTTGGCCCTAAGTTAGTTAAAGATACTGAATGTAATTGGTTACACACATCAAATTATGTTTTTGAATGTAGTCAGGAGTTGATCGAAAGGAAGGAGATTGTAAGGTGAGATCAGAAGGATTAATGTAGAGATAAATTAAAGTGTTAATGAGGGTGGATACACAAACACATTTAAATAAGCTAATAAAGTGTCAGTTATTTTAGTTGTTTTATATAAAAATTATTCACACGATATACAGCTAGGTTTTTCGCATTTAAACCTCTCATAATTCTCAAGATAAATATTGATTACTCTTTGTTTAAATATTTTTGCAGATTTAGTTTCTTTAAGGTCAATTTTAATTGCATTCCACAATTTTGGAAACATTGCGGACGGAAAGCTTTCTATATTTTTGTTTAAAACTCGTTCTAATTTATATGACTTTGTTCTATTTGGTTCAGCTAGAGACTTAAACATATTTTGGAAGGAAGAGGGAAGGTTATCATTAAAGTATCCATGCATAAATGCCAGAACACTAGTTTGTATGTATCATCAAGATTAAGAACTTTCAGTTTTGAAAATAAGCTATAAAAATTAGCAGTCGATATTTACGCTCCCAATTTCCATTTTCTCTTTCTCCATGTTTCAAAATCATTATTTTTCAATTATATTTTTACCCCCCCCTCCCCCTCTCCTTTTCATATCTCTTCATCTTCTTCTTCCTCCATCCACTTGAGCAACCCATCTCCGGAAGTAATCCTAGATCTGGTAGGTGACCCCCTTTATTCCGGAAATAGAAATACTTTGGAGGATTTCTTTAATTTCCTATCCTCAGTCACATATGGATAGATACAATATAATAGTATATTCTGCTGTTTTTCTCAAAGAAAATCAAGAGTCAAGACGATTGGATCTTTAATAAGTTTTCAAATCAAATCTTAAATCAAAATTTTATTTTCCAGCTTGGTACATTTTTTCTTCGTTTGATATATACAATAGAACCCATAAACCTATGGAATGTGAAGACTAAAACTAAGCAATCTGTTGTGTATTTGATGTCTATGTACTGTACAGTGTACAGTGTTTACTTGAGTACGTAATATGTTGAGTTTAAGGTACATTTCATTATTCAAAATCAATCTTGAGTATTTCAATGGATCCCACAGAATTCATCTATCCAAATGTATTTTCTTAAAACTCTGAGCTTCAAATAAACAGATCGACAAATGAAATTTAATTATTTCTTAGTTTGTTATGAGTTATGGATATAATTACATTTTAAAACATTAATGTCAGAAACCTAACATTATTTTTCTTTTTTATTATTTAATGGATTCTTGTGAACAAATGTAATAGATTATAGATATATATGTTAGCTCTAGGATCCCCTTCAAGTGATGTATGCTTTCCTCCCAACATTGATATTAAATATGTATATCGGAAGTTATGACAGCGGAAGTAAGCTAGACCGGAAGTAAGGCCGGAAGCAGAGTAGGGAGTGATGATGGTTGCTAATATCGTCTAGTTACAGCATCATCTCGCTACATAGATCCTATTAAACCTTCCTTTCTCCTCAGTTCAATGGAAAAATATCAAATAGAAAAGATATTTCCCCCCATTTTTCATTTCTTCATATTTTGAAAATTTTCGATAGATTCTCACTCTGATTCTTTTCAAAATATTTATAAGTGTATTTGTTTCGCATGTCTATTTCGTATGTCTGTTTTGTATGTCTGTTTGTTTGTTTTTGTCTAAAAAAAGGCTGAATTGATGATAAGTCTGATTTTCGTTTGAAATCTTTTTATCATCCGTATAGTTTAAAGATAAATACTACAGTGATAACCAGAAAACTGTAGAATAGAAAGACGACATTAAAGCAATACTAAAGTGAATTTGATGTTGTTTCAAATCAAATACCTTTACTAGAAAGTTTTTAAATCACTTGTTTACTGATATGGGTCTGTTTACACTGCACAATTGCTGTGCCTCATTTTCATTGGCCGGTTTAAGTCATAACTTGAGTTTAAAAATCAATTCCTATTTCAGAGTTTTCTGGTTATCACTGTTATAGAAGATCTGAGAAAGTAGTGAAGTTGTATTTATAACAGAAGAAAAATCAAACAGTCGATATTTTAACAATAAAGGGGCACAGAGCGTCCTGCACTCATGATTATGTTTGTTTTTTTAAATCGGAAATATACATATTACTTTTTATATTAATTTCGCTCGCATTTAACTCGTAATAATCATACAATTTCCGACTAGAGAAAATCCAAAAAAAGACCATTTATGTTTGTTGTTGAAGTGCAAATAAGGATATTATTAAGTAGAAATCACTTGTCTTAGTCAAAACAATCCTCACAATTTATTTCATAAACAAATATTTCAAACCTAAAAATTTATCAAAATTAAATTAGAATTTATAAAAACAATTTTGAATAAGTTTATCAATTTATTATTTATGCTGAACCCTTTACTCCTGATATAGAAAGTATAATCTCGCTACAACAGAAAACTTTCTCAAAACTTTCCCTAATCTGAAAACTTGAAAGCATCTTACACATCAGTTTACAGACTCAACTCAGAGTTAAATATCAGTGGCCAATGAAATATATTTAAATTTTATTCAGTCATATTTATAAATTAAAAGAAATTCTAATGTTGTGTTCGCAACACAAAAAAAGACTAAAGAAATTATGACCTCTATTAGTTTCCAAAGTGACAGTGTCTATTTTAACCTAATTTAATTGACATTTGAGGAAAAGTCAGTTTGGTAAAAAAAAAAAGAAAATGAGTCTTTGCCACAAACTCTGATTTTCTAATCTCAATATCTTTTATACAGTGATAACCACAAAACTGTGGAATAGGAGGACGACATTAAAGCAATATTGAAGTGCATTTTATGCTGTTACAGAGCAAATAGCTTTATAAGTAAGTTATTAAATCACTTCTTATGTGAAATGGGTCTGTTTACACTGCACAATTGCTCTGCCTCATGTTCATTAAGTGAAATGGGTCTGTTTACACTGTACAATTGCTCTGCCTCATGTTCATTAAGTGAAATGGGTCTGTTTCTTCTTCTTCTTCTTCTTCTTCTTCTTCTTCTTCTTCTCCTTCTTTTTCTTCTTCTTCTTCTTCTTCTTCTTCTCCTCGATATCAGAGATTGTATTTATGATATATCAGGAGATGTGTTGGTCCGAAGTAAACCCTTTGTATTTGCAATCCAACCACAATTCAAGGAAAAAGTTTGCGAATACTGTCTTTCCTTGTAAGTGTTAGCTTGGAGAAATATTAAATATTTTTAACATTCTAATAATTTGATTTGAAATTAATAAGAATGTTTATATTGTTTGTTCCTTGTTCAGCTGCTTCAGAATTAGCAGCGTCATTTCTTAATCTTTTCTCCCAATCTATGTAAATCTTCTTAAAAATCTGAACAAAATTTAACTGAAAAACATAGTGCTTTTTACAATCCCTATTTTCAAGACGACATTGACACTTTCCTTTCAAAGTAATTTAAATGTAAATGTCCTAAATGATTTTGTAATTCAAACTGCTATAATCTTAAGATAAATTAGGATTCATAACAATCAAAGATTGCAAAATCTTCAGTGATGCATCATATTACAAAGAAAAAGACGACTTTGCTGCATTATTCTCGTAATAAGTAATTAAGTACTTTTGAAATTAATCATATTTAGTCATGATGAGTGGAAAGGAATCGAACTGTGTACTAAGTGTAGAATGGTTGGGTACTGTAGTGAAACCTGCAGAGTACAACATCTTGACCAACACAGGTACATGTACTGTAGTGAAACCTGCAGAGTAAAACATCTTGAACAACACAGGTACATGTACTGTAGTGAAACCTGCTGAGGACAAATCTTGAACAACACAGGTTACACATGTACTGTAGTGAAACATGTAGAGTGCAACACCTTGAACAACAAATGTACATGAACTGTAGTGAACCCTGCAGAGTACAACTTCATAAAGTAAAAAAGGTATATGTACTGTTGTGAATACTGTAGAGTACACCATCATGAACAACACAGGTACATGTACTGTAGTGAAACCTGCTGAGGACAAATCTTGAACAACACAGGTTATACATGTACTGTAGTGAAACATGTAGAGTGCAACACCTTGAACAACAAAGGTACATGAACTGTAGTGAACCCTGCAGAGTACAACTTCATAAAGTAAAAAAGGTATATGTACTGTTGTGAATACTGTAGAGTACACCATCTTGAACAACACAGGTACATGTACTGTAGTGAAACATGTAGAGTACAACATCTTGAAGTACATAGGTATATGTACTGTAGTGAATACTGTAGAGTAGAACATCTTCAAGGACACAGCTTTACATGTTCTTAGCAATGAGCAATGCATATTTGTTTCCTTTTAAGAAGCTACGCATGTACAATGTACATGTACAATTTTTTTTATTTGATAAACATCTGGATATCTTTTGGCTGGTTCTATAGTCTTATCATAATCCATATAATACATAATACGAAGCTGTGGAATGGGAAAATGACATTAAAAGCAATTTTATGTTTATTTGATCTTGTTTTTGTGTACTGTGTAGTGTGTAGTGTGTATGTACATTGCACATTGCACATTTTCTGTGTTTCATGATAATTATAGAATCCATCCACGCAAATCTGCCCCTTTAGTAAAAGTAAATTCAACCTATATGAAGCATAAAGTCTGACCGCGTCAACCTTGTTACACCGGCTATTCCTGTCCATAGAGCTAGGTACAGTACAAGCTGGAACCGGAAAGGTTGACCCGGCTCGGAACTTCAAATGTACTACGGCTGCCCGTGCATCGTAATTGGAGCCTAATATTTATTAATATGTTTAGAGTTGAGTGTGAACTCTGTGTATTGAGAGGAAGAGGAACATGGCCTCATAGGTTTAACTTCATTATTTTATGGGAGGGTTCACGAAAAATATATCGGATAAACTTAATCTAATAAACGAATTTTACTTCTTTTTTATTTCTATCCGATGTTTTCTAAAGTTTCTACTGACATCATTAGATATATAGATATGAAACATTACTGATCATAATGATGTCTCCTCCTTTTCCTCTTTATTTTTTGAGAATACTCCCTATTTTACTCTTTTATTTAAGAATACTCCATATTTTACTCTTTTTTTGAGAATACTCCCTCTTTTACTCTTTTATTTTGAAAATACTCCCTATTTTACTCTTTTATTTAAGAATACTCCCTTTTTACTCTTTTATTTAAGAATACTACATATTTTACTCTTTTATTTTGAGAATACTCCCTATTTTACTCTTTTATTTAAAAATACTCCCTCTTTTACTCTTCTATTTTGAGAATTCTCCCTCTTTTACTCTTCTATTTTGACAATATACTCCATATTTTACTCTTTTATTTTGACCAGGGCTTGGTTTGTATCAAGAGCTGTTCTGAAAGTGCAGAGTGAAGGATATCTTGAAAAAGAGAAGATTAACAATAAGAGATCTAGAACCTTCCATGATCTGATGGATCGTAAGTTTTATTTTTTTATTTTAGAGTATTTACAATATTTTTAACCTTAAATTTCTTTAGATTATGATGACATCACAAATGACCCTAGTTTAGGCGAATGCTGGTATAAGGTGATACAAAAATATTATTTTCTAAAAACATATTAAAAATTTCATATTTTTAGGAAGTTTCGACTCTTCTTGGATCATTAATGCCGGAGAAAGAGGAAAGAATTCATCCATAAAATCTTTCTTTAAATTGTATGAAAACTTTTGGTTTTTTAAAATTACATGAAAACGTTTGATTTTATAAAGAAACCGATTAGTTCTAATCCTTCCAACCTTTGATAATTCAATGTAAGCATTCTTCTCGATTGAAATAGTCAAAGTTTGAATTTTCAATGGTTTACACAATCAGGTTGCAAAGGTTTATAGAATTATGTTGCAAAGATAAAGGGATTTTAAAAATTTAAGTTTTATGCGAGAAATGAGTTTCTTTCTATGATACAGTGAACACCAGAAAACAATTGAACAGGAAGACGACATTATAGCAATACTTTAATGTATTTGATGTTGTTACAAAGCAGTTATAAGTATACCAGACACTTATAAAATCCCATATTTAGTGAGAAGGGTCTGTTTACACTGCACAATTGCTGTTTCTCGTGCTTGTTGGACTTTTAAAAGTTAAAAATTGACTTTAAAAGTCGTCTTCCAATTTCAGAATTTTCTGGTGATCAATGTTTTTTCCAAACATGGAGAATCTAGGAGTATTTGAGAATCTACGGTCGGTTAGCGGTCAACTCATTTTCTCTCCGGGTAGATAATAATGGAGAAGAGGAGAGTGTTGGAACAGGTAATTTTAAGAAAATAATTGTTGTCAATGATCAAACTTTTTTTTTCTTAATTTCGTAACTTTTTAGTAGAAGATTATGATGCAAATAATGTTGTACAATTAAAAAGGCAATAAAACCGTGGTGCAATAAAGCACACATGAATATTCAGAGGTCCAAACTGTTGAGTGAAATACGGCTATTGACAACTTTAAAATTCTCTTTTCGCAATTCTTATTTGATAAATTAATTTTAGTGTTATACAGAGCAGCTTCAATCTTCGATCATTCTTGTTCTCCGACTGCAACAACAGTGTTTAACCCAGGTTCAAATTCTAGTTTTTCCGCATTATTGAAACCAAATTTAAAGGACACACACCAATTAATTTTCATGTGAATTTTTTACTAAGATTGTAAAATACTGAAAATGTGTGAACCCAATTATGATCGAAACGCTAGAAATGCACATTATTGTGAGCTGAACAAAAGGAATAATACTCGAAAGAGGGAAATAAGGCGAGTTGGCAAGGAAAACACTCTTTTCTACCAGACACACATAGATGAGAACAACTTCTTGAAAAGTATATTTCAGTAACGAGGTTTCCTACAAAATACAAATTGTTATTGGCGTACATGCATATAAATAATAATTGTTAATAAAGATTAAACAGTTAAAGGTTTTTATCAATAAATGAGTATTGGAATCCTAGGTTTTGTAGGTTTAGCAGGATTGGAGATTTTAGGTTTAGTAGGTTTAGCAGGATTTGGGGATCATATTTTTTGCTGTTGTAAATCGATAAATAAAGGGTTTAAAGGCACTGTTGTGAACTGATTAATAAAAAGGTTTAAAAGGTACTGTTGTGAATGGAACTTACAATCTAGAAAACTGTGTTAGGCCGAAAAGTTGTTTGAACTGAAGTCTAAAGCAATTTAATTCTTCTGAAAATAAATATTCGTCTGGTTAAATAAGTTCACTGTTTGATTGCAAATGATTCACTGAAAATTATGTTTAAATGGGTTCTTTTAATGCACTTAAAGTTTTATTAGCTCCATGAGGTTATTGTTTATGTTTATGCAAAATCCTTGGCAATGTTTGGTTTGGTGGGTGGACGGAGGATTCAACGGAGGTACAGTTTGTCGGAGACGACCTTTACAACAGGGTAAATTTGAGGGGTATGGTTCACAATTATATATTTTAAATAGAGTTACGAATTTAAAAAGATTCCAACTTCAATAAGGCATAATTATACAAAATATATTAATTAAAAATACTAGATACAACATACCAAAAAAACACCTAATACCAAATACAAAATTCAAAAAATCAAATATAAATACAGTACACAAATCCAAATACAAAATGCCAAAAATTCAACAAAAAATTCAAATGTGACCTTTTTAGGAGGAGTTTTAGAGATAAAATCCATGGTTTCCTCCCCTAGAATGAATCTGAATAGTTTTTTTATAACATATTTGGATGATGCAGATCCACGGCTCAATAGACTGGCAAAGGTGAATTAATAATTCTTATTTGAAATTATTATTCTGTGAGTTTTGTAAAAAAATAATCAAACACCAAAAAGGTCTATTTTTATTAATACAAGCCTATGAAAAGAGTTGAAAAGAAAATCCATTTCTACTCTCCAAAAATTCTTGAATATTTATCAACAGAGGTTTTCATGTTCCTGACCTAACGCAATTGAGATATCTCTTGTCCTAAAGTGTGATATGTAATATTAATATTTTTTAAATACAGTGGTAGGCGATTATATCAATACAATGAAGACGACTTTCGGTTTCAATTTTAATTCAAATCAAGCTCTTGAGCAGCATGAATACACTTTGCTTAATTTAAATTGTAATTTTGGGTTAAACATAGAAGTCAAGAGAAGCTGTCAATTAGAAAAGCTTCTCATTGATTATTTGTTAACTTGTAATTCGATAAAAGCTTGCTAACATTCAAATCTTAAATAGAAAAGTCGTTTTCATTATATTTATGTATATATGTATGTATATATATATATATATATATATATGTTTGTAAAATTTTACCGTGTCCAAAAACGCCCATAGACCTATATTTTTAAAAATTTCTATACTTTTTCCAACAATTTTTTTTCGTTAAAAACCTTTTTTGTTTTATTTAGTTATCTCGTACCTGGTACTTTCCCTGTGGATGCTCAAAGTAAGAACGATTTTTTAATAAAATAAAAAAAATTTTACATTTTTTTCTCCACTTTTAGATGTCTTGATCAAAATTCAGAGGGTGAAAAGCACGCTGCACTTTGCCAGGTAAAACTCATTTTCTAATAAATGATATAAATCTCTCACACCACGTTAATTTGTAAGTAATTGTAAAATGCAAACCAACTAAGAGATACATTTTTGATAGATTTTTCATTTGTAACATTTGCACAGGAAGAAACCTGCAAGGGTGAAGTGCATGTAAATATTGAGAACTGGAGTTGGCAACCCTGTTCCACCTGCTCAGTTAACCTCAGTAAGTTTTTATGAGAAATCTAGTTGGACCCTGATTAACACCTCGGTAAGTTTTAAGAGAACTGGAGTTGGCAATCCTTTTCAACCCGCTCAGCTAACCTTGGTAAGTTTTATGAAGAACTGGGAGTTGGTGACTCTGCTCTACCTAGTCAACTAACCTTGCTAAGTTTTATCAAAACCTTGATTTGGCAACCCTGCTCAGCTAATTTTGGCAAGTTTTAGTGAAAAGTTGGCAACTCTTCTCAACCTTGGTAAGCTAGTTTCTTTAAAAAAATCTACATCAGTTAAAGAGTTTTTGGTCCAAAAATAAAAAAGGAATAAATCCTTATTTTAGATCCAGCTTTAAATCTTGTTTTTCGTTGTTTAATAATGTGCAATGTATGTATGCATGGAAGACTAGTATTTGAATGAAATTCGCAGCGCAAAGCTCAGGTTTTAAATGTGTAAAAATCAAAATCCCCTAAATTGAAGTATATCCACTATCCAGGTTCTGGTGGGAAGGAGAAGTATAAAGAAGTTTATCAGCTTGTCAGAGAAGTTATTGATGAAAATGGAGGAGAATGTAATTGTAAGTAGTTCATGAAAAAACAAAAAAATAAAGTTTTACAACAAAAAGATATTTTTGTGTCTAGTTACGGATGTAGCAGAATTCTTGGTGCGACAAATGGAAAAAGTTTTTCATTCTTCAGATTTAGAAATTATGCAGGTTACACAAGTTACTCATTAATTTCTCTAATCATGATAAAAATACTAATGTTGAAACTAAATTTCGGATCTGCAAGATCTTCTAAAGCTAAAGTATGTTTCTAAAGGGTGCCTCAAAAAGCATGAGAATCTAGTGACGATCTCAATGTCGCCTTTTTATAACCAAGTTTAATGGGACGCCCTGCCCTGTCTAGGCTAGTATTAGTGCAGCTCAAGGGAACTATGTGGATAAAAATTGGAAGAAATCTATTTACTACCAGACCTTGGCAATCATTGGAATACGGTTAGTTTTGTATTCAAATGATAAAAATAATAACATGAAAAACAATATAGATAATAAAAGTAATAATATAAAATCCTGCATAAGTCACGAAAAAAAAAACAATCTTTTCTGTTCCAGGAATCTTTATCAATTCAGGAGATTGTCCCAGGATCAAATACTGTTGCATTCAAGAAATACTTTTTACCTTTGTACAATCTTATAATGAAAATCAAATAAATTCTGCAGCAAATACTTTTTTGTTCTAGACTTTAATTCAGGAAGAACCATTTTAATACGATTTTGATAATCAATTGTTGACTAATAAATGGGCGCCGAAGTATAATAAGAAATTATTACTGTACAGTGTACGGGAATTATCACTCAATTTTCCTTAAATTTGAAAAAAATCCTCTACACAAAAAACAGATTTTTTACCAATTTTCTTCCCATTTTTCCTTCTTTCTTTCATTTTTCTTTTCCAATTCTTTCCATTTTTTCATTTTCTTCTTTTTTGTCAGATAGCTATACGGCAGCTACGGGTCTGCAAAAAAAATTCTAAAAATTCATCAAAATTGTAATTCCTAGTTATTTCTTTTTGTTCTAACTTGCTTTATGTTCCTATTTCCTATATTGTTCCTAATTCATGTACAGTACGAATGACATTCTTTGCGGATATGTATTATGTATGTTTCCTTTTCTGTACCTTTATGTGTTGATAATTATTTCATGATTTACGAATTATGTTCCTAATTTTTCAATTTTTGTTCCTAATTCCTAGTTCTTTCATTTTTGTTCCTAATTCCTCGTTCTTTCATTTTTGTTCTTGACTTGTAACAATTGCTTAATGCTTAATGTTCATATTTTTGTTCCTATTCCTAACACTGTGCCCCTTATAGACCCTAAATCCTCTATTTTTGTTCCTAATTCCTTAACAATCTTTTTATTGTTTCTCAGATTGTGTATTTCATTTATTGTTCTCGTGTTCTTGCATACATGTATGAAACTCCTAATTTTTTTTCTTGTTTCAAGCTGGCTCAATAGTCATTGTTCCTGTTATGATTCTCATTTTATTGTTCTGTTGTTCCTCTTTTGTTGTTCCTAATGTATAAGCTCTTCCTTTTTTGTTCCTAACTCACCCGACCCAACATTTGTGTTGGTTTATTTCTTTTTTATCTATAATGTTCCTAGCTCTTTCTTTTTTGACCTAAGTTCCTAAAATCTTAAATTGCTTAACTTATATACAGAGTGTCCCACGAAACATGACTTTGGTGAATAGTTTGGAATGTCTTCTTCCATATACTGTATACTAGATATTAAAGACATTTTGCAGTTTATTTCGTCAAAAAACCATACACTTGAATATGTCATACTTTTAAATCAACGTAACAACAACAATTTCTGCTATATAATTTAAATTTTTTTTGGTATCAAACAACTTAACAAGTTATGGAACATTTTAACCTATTTGATATATACCAAGTTCTTTGTTTCCGTATTTAATATCATAAATCCTTCAAATAACTTTAAAGTCGTCATTTTAGTTTCTTCCTTTATGTTTTTATCTATTCAGGAAGAAACTAAAATGACGACTCAAAACTTATTTATTCTGAATATCTATAGTTTAGGCTTAGTCTTTGGTCTACAAACATGGTTTTTTGTAAGTGTGCTACATGTTTTAAATTTAAAGCAAACATGTTAAGGCTACTGGAAACTATCAATGTAAGCTAAAAGACTGACAAAATTTCAACGGTCTTTAGAAATTATAGGTTCGGGCCAAAAGATGTTCACCCCCCTCTCTCCGAAGCACAGGGAAAAGAAATATTGAGAATAAAAGGAAAATGGAGCATTTTTTTTATATTCTTTCCAGGTGCGCAACTAGACATTTGGTTAGAGGGGGGCTAGGGGGAAATATTTCGCGCGAAGCGCGAAAAATTTTTTGGCCCCCCTCTAAACATTTTAAGGGGGGGGCAAGAAAAATGTGTGTTATACTTAAACAATAAAAAACCAACCGGATATTCAGTTATAAGTCAACACATCTGATATAAAATGAAACAAGATGACCTACGCCAGCTGTTTATTTTAGTATTATTTGAGGGTTAGGTTAGGTTAAGACAATTTCTGGGCCGAGTGCCGCGGCTAGAACATGTTATGATGTTAGGGGGCCGGGCGCTGCGGCCAAGTCCATATAGCAGCCGTAATAATACCACGTGCTAGTAGGTCGAATGTGTAGTATAGCGGATTTGGCGTAGGTCAGAAATAGAGTATGGCGGATATGTGCAGTAGGTCGAAAAATACACCACCATAAGATTTGCTTTAAACATTGATTTTGTAAAATGTCGTCTTATTTCTTGCGAGACTTGCTGATAAAATTTTCACAATTTTAATACGATACGGGGCATTTTCTTCAAGTTTTCGCATTACCAACCATGGCGGTGAAAATCAGCTGCTGATGAATTATTTATATTAAATATGTTTAAGTATGGAAATTCTTATCTTAGTTTCGCAAATATTTGGCATGACGAAGATATAGGTAATTTCCTGTTATACGATTTTTAGACCCTCCTCCTATCACTTTGGTACTTTATATTATATCGATTTTTAGGTAGTTTTTAAAGACACACAAGGCCGGATAAAGTTGGTCTTGTGGCCGCAGCATTTGGCCCACTAGCCTGTCCTAGCCGCAGCGCTCGGCCAAGAAAGTTTCTTAACCTAACCTAACCCTAAATATTTACTAGTTTTGTTGAAATTGAAGGTCTGTCCTGGCCGACCCCTTAGTCTATCAGCCACACCCCCCCCCCCCCCCCCCTCCTATCAAGTACATGAAACTCATATGGAAAACATGGATATCATTGGTTACGTGGCCGCAGCGCCCGGCCCCTAGCTTGTCCTAGCCGCAGCAATGGGCCCACTAGCCTGTCCTAGCCGCATCACTCGGACCCCCAGCTTGTCTTAGCTGCAGCGCTCTGCCCAGAAATTGTTTTAACCTTACCTCACCCTTAAATAATAAAAATATAATAACATATTTGCTAAAAAATAAGTGGTCGTGTAGGAGCGGGGGGGGGGGTCTAAAATCGTATTCCAGGACGGACCCTTCAATTTTGAAGTTTTTAGAATATCTAAATGATTCCTGTTTCTGTATCAATACCCTTCTGTTTCAGATCAGTGTTTAATATGTGTGAGGTGGAGGCGTATGGAGGACAAAGAAAACGTATTCTGGAACCTCATGTTGTCACGGTCGTTAAAACTGATACAGGTAATATCCTTCGGTTAGAATGCGTTAGTGTTTAAAGGGGCTGTCGTTAAACCATAAATTTACTAAGGGACATTTCCCCGTTTTATAAAGTACTCCTAAACATAGATAAATAAATAAACATAGATAGCTTATGTACGCAAATTCACCAAGAATTGTACAGTCCGCGAACTCATACTTCTAGGGGTCAAAGTGTACTTCAATGATAAGCGGGGTGGATTGGTGTTTTATAATGGATTTCATAATTATTAAAACACTCAGGAGTGAATTTTATGGAACTATTTGAACAACAATATTTCACTGAGCAATATATCATATTGACGAGAACTGAAAAAGGACATGAGAAGAACTAAACTAACTTAAATTTCTCTCTACAGAACTCATGTACACCACAAGTTCTCAATGACATAAGAATAATTAATGTTTACAACCGACCTAGGTAATCTATATAATAGGAATATCTTTAAAACATCTCTGTACATTAATATCTTTCAAAATGAAAAATGTCGTCTTATGCGCAATCTATCTTTATCTATGCTCCTAAACCTTTATTTGGTAGTCAATGTGGAAGATTTCTTCGTTTCTCTAGCTTCAAAAGTGTTTAATTCTGATAACATCCTCCCTTTGTTGTGAAGCAGAAGTGTGCGGGTAATTTCCTAGTATACTACGACGGACCCAATGTGCATGTCACTTTTGTAGAGATAAAGATCTAAAGGGAAACGTTGTGAATCGGTCATACCTACAATAAAAGAGAGTCACTTAAAATCTCTTCAGGGCTCAGTTTTAATTTCAAGTCACTCAACGTTTATATCAAGCTCGCTAACTTGATTGGAAATCATAGACCTGCATTCTTCATATTCATTGGGACTATTGGTGATCAATCAACGATCCAATGATTAGCGTTTGTCTCTTTTGCATAATTCATAAGTGGAATCGATACTTTACAATCTTATTTAACAACATTAAAATGTACGAAGATAACGCAGATGTTTTAGCTGAATGTTCAATTTAATAATGTTGAATGTTTTTAACTTAAGTTTTTTACTTTAGATTTATGAATTCTATTTATCAGGGTTTGGTTTCAATGTTCGGGGACAGGTGAGTGAAGGTGGGAACCTGAAATCTATAAACGGCGAGCTCTACGCCCCTCTTCAACACATCTCGGCGATTCTACCTGGTGGAGCGGCGGAAACGGCGGGTATATTCCGGGGGGATAGAATTCTAGAGGTGAATGGAGTTAGTGTTGAGGGATCAACTCACAAACAGGTAAAATCTTTTATTAGGAATAAGTTCTTAACATTTAATTAAACCGTTGAATCCGGAACATATAAGTCTTCTGTATCCGGATTCGCAAAAGCATGTATTCCACTGATCCAGATCAATGGGACAAAATATCAACCTGAACACTTTAAAAAATATTATGGTCCTCTCAAAACACTTAATTTATAAAATTTATAAAAACGTTATGAAAATTACTAAAAAGAGGGAGACAGTTTTGGAAATTGTTCTATGTTTGGTGAAGAAATACGGATCCGCATCATTATGAAATGGATTCTAAATACTGCATTATAACAGTTGTCTATTTTAAAAGAATTAAATGATCTTGTATCCAGGTTGTTGAACTGATAAAGTCCGGAGGGGATTCTCTGACACTGACTGTTATTTCACTTCCCTCCGGAGACGTGGAGAGACTTGAACCTCCGGAGACTATTCCGGTTCATTTCTTGGACTACTCGGAGAAACGATCTTTACCTATAACTATTCCCGACTACAAACATCTGGAGGATCTTGGAGAAAAATTTGTTGTTTATAATATTTACATTGCTGGCAGACATCTTTGTTCTCGCAGATACCGCGAGTTTGTGGATCTTCACAACTGTCTGAAGAACGAGTTTATTGGGTTTAATTTCCCCCGACTCCCGGGGAAATGGCCGTTTTCGTTGAGTGAGCAGCAACTTGATTCCAGGAGACGAGGTTTAGAAATCTACTTGGAGCGGGTTTGCGCAGTTCGAGTTATTGCTGAGAGTGAAACCCTGCAGGACTTCTTGACTGAGCATGAAGACGAAATTTCTTCGTCTCCCCTAGTGGACATCAAGATAATCATACTGGACGAGCAGGTTATATCCGTCAAGGCAAAGCGGAATTCAACTGCTGATGAGGTTTTCAGGATGGTTGCTCAGAAGATCGGTCTGTTCCCGGAGAACTGGGAGTTCTTCTTCCTCTTTGAGATTGTGGAGCATAACTTTGAGCGTCGAGTTCAACCCACGGAGTTTCCGCATTCTCTGTACATAGCAAATTACAGTACTGCAACAGCAACATGCTTGTCCTTTAGAAAATGGTTGTTCCATCCTAGAGTAGAAGTTGAACTGGAGAGTGATCCTGTTGCATTGAAAATTTTGTTTTACCAGGCGGTGGCCGAGGTGAACCAAGGTTGTATTAACACTAAGGACAGGTTGCATCAGTTGAAGGCTCTCCAGGACGGAGAGAAGATGAAGGAGTATCTTGCCACTGTGAGACAGATGGAGGGATACGGAGGAGTTGTGTTCCCGCACTGTTCCTCTGACGCCCGGAGAGAAGGTCATGTTGTTCCTGTTGTTACTTTCGAGGCTCTCCGCCTACAGGCTTGTAAAGAGGACGGAGAACTGGAGGATCAGATCATAGAATTCGCCTGGGAGACGATTACTCAGTTCGAGGCGGAGGAAAATGGGCCCAGCTTCCAGTTTCATTACAGGTTAGGACAATGAAGTGCATTCATNTTCGATGATTTGGGGACAATAAAATTGGATATCAACGAGCTGGCAGGTTTGGTCACTTTTTTGGATACTTATTACCTGTGATTGAAAGAGTGGGAAGGGGGAATTTTTTGAAAAGAAGTTTTAAGTTATTCTCAATATTAAATATCAATGATAGATTATATGCCCTGGTACTTTATCCTTGATCTATAAGCAAAGAACTGCAGAGTAAGATTCAAAATTAGTTTTTAGAATGTATTTCTTTCTATTATGATCTTCCCATATGTTTAGGAGAGAAGGTAAACCTGACAGGATTGTTCGAATCTTCTCACACTACTATATTCATCTATTTGAGTGCTTTGAGAAGATCCAAGAAGAAATAGGTTGGAGCAGACAGTTAGAAAACCAGTCTCTTTAGGTAGATAGAGGTCATTTAGGTAGCTGAAAGATCTCTAGACAGCTGAAGGTCTTTTAGAAAACTGATGTAATCCTCCGGTTGAAAAGTCTGATATTTATGAATTAAAAAAGAGCTATTTGAGTGAGCAGTTTTAAAACCTTAGAAATAAATTCTTGTTATCTCTCCGTACCCCTTACTTTTTTGGATTTCCAAATCATGGCTACAACCTATATATAACAAACAAATTTACGAGGTTTATCTGTAATATTTATTTATGTAACTGCTGATCATGAAAACCAAATATTCTGAAGTATTGTAATGTATTTAATCTAGACTCTGTTGTTAACCCCTCTAAAGATATTTAAATGTAAGTAAATGACAAGACATGATCTACATTATCATCACCAAGGATAGCAACATTCATTATTTTATTTGACTTTTTTCTTTATTTGATATTTTAATGATCTCATTATTTCTGACACAAAACTTTTAACTATAATCCTCACTCGTTATTGTGATAGATAGCATTTTATTTCTGTGTTAAAGAGTTTATTATTAGATATTTTATTCCATGTTAGCCATAATATTTCTCAGAGTTTTAACCTACGTTGTATTACAAACAAACCTGTTCAAATGTTCAATGCAATACCTAAACACCCGACAGTCAAAAACAAATAGTTATTCTAGAAATTGTTCACGTAAGGGTAGTTAAATACTTTTATAATTTAAACCAGAACTTCAAAATTTGGTTTAATTACTTAAATCTCAATTTTAAAGTTAAACTTTTCAAGGCAAGAAATGTGAAGATCAAGATCCTCCGCCCCAAATATTTATAAATACTAAAAGGAATTTATAGTTTCTGGTAGGACTGGAATAAAAACAGTTTTAACTTCTGAAGTTTTCTGTTATAATTATTATCTTGTTCTCAAGTCAAGAGTAAATTTTACCTCGGTTTACTTCATATTCCATTTTTTATAGTTTTTCTCCCTTAATCAAATTTCTTTGAGCAGAAAAGTTATTCATATTGGCTTTATCAGAAATCGACGAACTTGATCTTAATGATTAAAATTATATTAAAATTATACTAAGTTTTTCAAGAAAGTATTGACGCTTCCGTTAGAATATGCAATTAACCGGAAATCAAACTAAAGAAAGAAAGAAAGCTAATAGAATATGTTTATTATGTTTTCGTAACAATCCCTTAGTGTACACTGTACACAATACAATGCACTATGTACAACGGACACATTGATAAAATATGTAATCCTAGTTAGATCTTCGTGACACTAGATGTCTCTGTATTGTAATCATTAATTGCAGATAAAAGATGAGCAAGGATCCGACCATGGAGGTTGACGAGGATGAAGAGGCAAGACAGGTCCCACAGAAAGATGAGGTAATTTTCAAATATCCAGATAGATTTATCTAGAATGATCTAGATTGATCTAGATTGATCTAGATTTTTCCAGATTGATCTAGGATAGCTCCAGGTAGATCCAAGGAGAATAATGTTCTATATAAGGACAGTTCTAGTGATGATGATGATGGATAGGATAATGTTTATATATATGTATAAGGATGATGATGCTGAGGATAGTTCTAGTGATGATGATAATGGAGAGGATAATGTTTATATATGTATTGTATAAGGATGATGATGCTGAGGATAGTTCTAGTGATGATGATGATGGAGAGGATAATGTTTATATACCTGGAGATAAACTTGAGGAGGGAGAAACTCTGACGGTAAATTAACTCTATCATAATTTCACGACATTAACCTTTAAACCTATACTTACTGAACGATGAACGAGATCTCGTCGGTGATCTTTCTGACGAGCGAAAGTTCGCAGTCGTCTTATTTGTTGTAGAAATCCACGAGTGACTTTTTGTAAAATCTGGGATGATTAATTTTTAGTTAGAATAACGAAGAATTATCGATATTGATGGCACTCTAAAAATTAAACTTATTATTGATTTTTATTTTCATTTTCCAATCCTTTCATCGTTGAGAAATTATTAAGATTTAATTTGATTTTGATTTATTTAATTGTTCAGGTTGATGAAAATGCATATAATATTTACCATCAGTGTAGCCTAGGACCTCCTTGTTTATCATTCGATATTATTCACGATCAGGTACAGTTCAGCTTTGTAAAAAACTTCGGAATAAGTACAGTCTGACCCCCCCCCCCCCCCCCCCCNGGGGGGGGGGGGGGGGGGGTAGAGTTCTCATATTATAAATTCTGAGCTAAACTTGGCTCTGAAAAGATTCTGCTATGCTACTCCAGGTTCCAAACAAACTGTGGACCCAGTCGGTCAGTTGATTTAACGTTTTGTTGGAAACATTTTGAAGTGATTTAACCCAGCTTTATCTTTAATATCGCTCTTTTTCTTATGTTTTGTGTACACTGTACAGTTTCTCGAATTTAATTACTAACAATTTGATCTACGGGTTCAGTTCCACTGGTTTAGATTTTTTCTCACTAGGTTTTTTAAAGGAATATGGATGTTGGAATATTGAGAAAGCAATAAACTAATAAACCCCACTGTTTTTTTACCAGTGAGCAAATAAAACAAGAATTTAAATTGAAGGAACTTATTTCATTTTTTAATAATATTTTTGTTTAAATCCCCTTTAATTTAGGTGAAGCAGGATTATCCTTTAAGTGTGACATGTGTTGCTGGTACTCAGGCTGCTAAGGAATTCAAACCTTGACAAAATTTTAATATTCATTATTAATATTATTATGATGCTGTTGTTAAATAAGCTTCTTTCCTCCATATAGGCATGGGTCCCTACATTGTTTTTACTGCTTGCATTTGGGTTTATTTGATACATTTTAAAGTAAACATTATTTCTGGCCCAAACATTTTTTGCAAAATCCTGATGAAACCTTTTCCTGTAAATGATTGATTTAGGAAAATTAAATTTTTTTGCTAGAGTAGAAGAGTTTTTCTTCAATTTCTACTACAATCCTATTCGTAAGTTTAATCTGATGATATTTTAAGGTTTGAATTACTCTGCTAGGTGACAGCAAACAACATTATAGTATTCCGGATGAGTAACTTGAACTGTGTCCGTCCGAGGGATGAGGACGAGGATAGTGATATCGATGAACCGGAAGAGGAGAAACCGTTCCTAAAGATGGCCGGGATAAAACATGCAGGATGTGTCAATAGAGTTAAATACACTAAGATAGGTGAGTTAACATCGTCATGTACCATGCAACACTAGCAGCAGATAACCTAGGGGGAAAACGTTTATCTTGTCTATTCCCAATACATTTATTCTCTCGTCATAGTTTTCTCAAAATGGAAGTTTGTATACTTTTTAGTGCTTTTGTTACATTTTTGTCTATATTTTGGAATTAACAAAATATCTGAAGTTTAAAAAGGGACTACTTTTTTCTATCCTATTTATCTTTTTAAGTGTCCGACTCCTTGCCAACTTGAAGACAGACAAAGCTTGGTTCTGGCCGTTTTTTTTTTGTACGATAATGTACATGGAGAATCGTTTTTGCAGAAACATCAGATGTTAATGTAAATAATTATCCTGAATCTTTAGTACTCCCTGTATTTTCAGATCTTATAATTATTATTATTATTATTTAAATGTCTGAAGAAAGAAATAAACTCTTGTCAAACTCTTGATTAGGAATTTTTAGCTGAACTAAACCAAGACTATATCAGGTCCAACCCCTGTAGCTGCAGCCTGGGGTGAGAATGGAACTGTTGGAGTATGGAACCTGACGAATGTTCTCTCCAGACTAGATTTACCAGGGAAGGAGGTTTACAAGGAGGAAACTACTCCGCTCCAGGCATTCTCAGGACACGGGACAGAAGGGTTTGCTCTAGACTGGAGCGGGACAGAATCAGGAGTTCTAGCCTCAGGAGATTGTAATAAGGTAGATAAACATTTAACTTTTATCAAGATTTAGATAGTTAACGGGGTTTGTAGTATGTTTGCAGAGCTGAAAACTTTAGAATGGGATATCCTTAATACCGATCGGTTAACTAATCTAAAGATTTTAAAAAAGAGGAGAACAAGCCTTATTCAATCTCGATATTAAGAAAAAGAGTGGATCAAGCATTAATCCCGATATCCACCATTCAAAAGTTCCCAGCTCTGAATAGTATTGTCGAGTCTTATTTAATTTTGGTGTTCATTACGGGAAGATTAAACGATCCAGTTTTAAATCAAATCAAATCAAATCATTTATTTCTGAAAAAAAAATATTTACGAATTTAATTTATACAAGTCACAATATGTAAAATATTATTTTCCGCAGCAGGCGGACTCAATAGCCTGGAGCTGTTTTAGCTGAGCCCCCTTGTTAACCAAATTCTTTAATTGAATGATAACATTTAAAAAAAAACACATACACAAAAAGAACTAAGGAGAAAAATCAGTGCAGCATGAATCGAAGGTTGGGCATGAAGACAGAGAGGGATTCATAACGTAAACAGAGAGTAATTAATATATTTGATTTTAAGTAAGATCTTGGGCTCAAAGTAAACTGCAACTGCAAAAAATTAAGGAGGGGGGATGAGTGCGTAATCCACCACTGGGGCCCAATCCCATTTACTGGGAGAGTATCTGCCTTCTCGGTGTATCATGCATCCCTCAACCCCAATCCCCTCAAAACTTCCATAAAATAATCATCGCAAAATATTGGATCAAGATCAACATTTACCCCCATATTACAAGGGGGAGGGGGGATGAGTGCATGATCTCCCACTGGGGCCCAATCCCATTCACTGACATTTGAACATGAGAGATAATTTACTAATTAATTAAACTCGGGGCGATCATTTAAAAGTTCTCATTTTAAGTAAACTACTTCAGGTTTATACAACGAAATTTACGCAGGAACTGAACACTTGCCACAAACTCAAATTTTCTAAACCTTTCATCTTAGCAATCTGATGTCGTTAACCTTTAATGCTTTAAATAGTAAATTTTGATATATCTGTAGCAAATGCCTAACTCCAAAAAGTTCTCTTAAGTCTGTACGCTACGATATTTATTACAAATCTATTATCTAATACTCAAGGTATTACAGGTTGGTTGTAAAGATATAGGGATTATAAAAAAGAGTTTGCGGCAAGTGTTCAGTTCCTTTATTTGTTTCTAGAATATCCATGTGTGGAGTCCAGCGGAGGGAGGAGTTTGGAATATCAATTCAGCTCCATACTCATCCCATACAAGATCTGTAGAAGATATAAGGCAGGAGGGATTCATTAAACAACATTTTAATTTCAAGGGACTCTCCTATTAAGAATAGGAGAGTCCGAATCACATGTACATTCGTAACTTTTATCTGAGTTACAAAAGTAAGATGTTGTCGCTTTTTTATCTTAAAAATGGGAGAAGGAACTGAGTTTTTGCCTCAAACTCTGATTTTCTAACCCCTAAATCTTTGCAATCCAATGTCGTTTACCTATGATATTTCAAACTATGAATTCTGTTAGATCAAGCATTCGTTAATTTTTGAATATAAAATGTTTACACTATCAGGTTGCAAAGATATTGGCATTACAAAAATTTGAGTCTGTTGCAAAAACTTTGTTAATTTTAGCAATTTTCTTAATTATCTGCGGCATAAATGCGCAAGTCATTTTTAAAGAGAAATCTGAGCTGAAAGTAACTTCATTTTTGATCAGATAACTCCTTTTTTTAAATGACAAATTTTTGTTGAGAAATTATTATTAAAACAAATAAAAAATCATTTAATTAATCCTCCTGGTCCCCAGATGGTCTCCGAATGAAAAAAGTGTGATGGCGTCCTGCTCCTGTGATAGAACAATAAAAATCTGGGATGTGCGTGCTGAGCCAAGCCAGGCCTGCATGTTAACCCAGGGAAATGCGCATTTTTCAGACGTGAACGTGATCGACTGGAACCCAAGTGATCCTTTTATCATTTCCGGCGGGGACGACGGAATTATTAAAGTCTGGGATTTAAGAAGTTTCGGCGGTATTTCCGACCCTGTTGCAACCTTTAAACATCACACCAGTCCAGTGACGAGTTTAGAGTGGCATAAAGACGATAATACAGTGTTTGCTAGCAGTGGAGCGGACGATCAGGTAGAAATAAATTTTTTTTTCGACATTGCGTAATTTTGGCTTTACATAGTAAAATTAAAATTATTTCATTCTGAACTGAATTCAGATTGCATTGTGGGATCTAGCTCTAGAGAGAGATACAGAAGCTGGAGCTGAAGATGAGAAACTAAAGGGTTTACCTCCACAACTTCTCTTTATACACCAGGAAACCTTTACAGTGGGCCTATTAGTGTCGACCCTTGCCTTCAGTTCAATCCTTTCCTTATTCCTTATCCTGGAGATATATCCATCTCCTTCTGTTCAATCCTTTCCTTATTCCTTATCCTGGAGATATATCCATCTCCTTCAGTTCAATCCTTTCCTTATCCTGGAGATATATCCATCTCCTTCATTTCAATCCTCATTCTTCTTTCTTACCCTGCATTTTATCCTTTATTAAATCCTAACAATCCTTATAATGGACAGTTTCCAGTTTAATAACTAAATGTTTTAATGATCAAACTGTAAGGTTTATTTCTTATCAGGGTTTACAAGATATAAAAGAGGTTCACTGGCACTCGAAAATATCTGGCCTTATTGTCGCAACTTCACACACGGGCTTTGATGTTTTCAAAACAATCAGCGTCTAGCATTTTTTTGCCACAAATTTTCTATTTTTTTTTCAGAATCAAAATGAACTAAACAAGAGGATTTAGCAGGACGGAGTGCAGGATGAGTTCTGAGGAGGATAGTTTGGTTGGATATGATACAAGTGAGGTGAAACAAGATAGATCAAACTCTCTCACCTCTGTTATTCTCCAGCTTGCCAACGCATGGAATATCATTCCAGAATCCCCGGAGAAACGTAAGCATTTATTCTAGTAGCTTTATCTTGAGGGGGTTGAGGAGAGGGGGGTGGAAGGTTATAGATGATTTAGTTCTAGAATATGCATAAAACCTAACTTCTGAAACAAAATTTTATTTTTAAGAAAGTTTCTCTTTGTAAATTGAATGTTTTTGTTTTCTAGAAGTACGGGTGGAAACTAACAATGAATGTGCCGAAGAAAATAAATCAAGACGGAGCAAAGTTAAACACAGGAGAAGTTCCCTGGATATCTCCAGTACTAAACCTAAGAAACTAGAGACGAGGAGAACTTCGTTGATCTCTAGTACAAGAACAGATTCAGATAGTTCTAGTGATAATAAAGAAACTAAATCAAATAAAAGTGAAGGATTAGAAGACGAATCCGAAAGTAGGACTGAACCTGAAGATGTAGAACTAGATATGCAACCTGAGACCGAAAATGGGAGAATTGGATTAGAAGATACCATCAGGAATAGAGTCGGTTCAGACCAGGTCATACAAAGTGAACTGAAAAGACGCAGTAAGGTTGGATCAGAAAACAAATCCCGGAGCAGGGTTGGATCAGAAGATAAAACTCGGAGTAGGGTTGGATCAGAAGATAAACCTCGGAGTAGGGTTGGATCGAAAGATGAACCGCGGAGTAAGGTTGAATCAGAAGATGAACCGCGGAGTAGGGTTGGATCGAAAGATGAACCGTGGAGTAGGGTTGAATTAGAAGATGAACCGCGGAGTAAGGTTGGATCAGAAGATAAATCTCGGAGTAGGGTTGGATCAGAAGATAAATCTCGGAGTAGGGTTGGATCTGAGGATGATAAAATGAGTACGGACGCATCGTGTGAAAACCCGGTAGATTCTCTTGAATCTGTAAAGGAAAAGGGAAACATAATAGAAGATCCATCAAGAGTTAGTAAAGATGAAGTTGATAGTGCTCATCTGGACAAGGTTGGTTCGCAGGAGGACGGGATATCTGAAGTATTAGGGTAAGATTTTTATTTTTTAAACTAAAACGTCTATTTTTGTTTTGATTTGGTCACTTATACTGGGAGAGGCCAGAGGGGCTATTAATTTAAACACAAAATATGAATGATTTGCATTTTAATTTTTTTGCAGGACTGACAGTGAAGGAGCAAAAGATTCTGAGGATGAGAAGGAAACTGAGAAGAATAAAAACTGTGATCAGAAGCTCTCTTCACTTGTCTCTGTTCGCCTTGAGAGAGTCGACGGAACCAGTTCATCACAGATTGATGATTTTGATACTGAAGAGGAAAACTTTCAGGGAGGGTTTCTAGAAATGGTTTTAAGACCGGATGAGGAAGAAAATCTCCCAAAAATAGACTCCACAAAGAAAGATATAGGAGCTGAACCCAGAGAAGAACCTGGAGTTTCTAATACAAGAGAAACCCGGCGAGGGCGCAGTATGACTGGTTTAGACAAGGATAAATCAAAAGATTTTAAATCCCAAGATGTTCGACAAACCAGGAGTGGGCGAGATAGTACTCCAGAGGGTCGGTTGACCAGACGAACTGCTGAAAACACACCTCAAGGACGGATAACGAAGAGAACTGCGTCAATACCAGTTCTGCAGAGTAAGAAAAATGCGGAAGCGTCTCCATCCCGATCCACAAGAGGATCTGAATCAGTTTCGACCAATGCTAGGGATGAATCCGTCCCTGACGTGAGATCCAGACGAAGTTTAGGAGATGTTAAACAAGGATACAGTTCTGAACTCAGAGAAACGCGGTCTAGCCAGGATATTAAGGATGTTAAACCCCTACGAAAGAAAGAACTAGAAAGGAAGAAAGATAAAAACGTCGAAAGCGGTGAAGAAGACAAAATCGAAACAAGACGAACAAGGCAAACTGGAGATTCTTCAACAAAAGAAAAACCAGAATCATCAAAAGAGGAAAAATCTAGAAGAACTAGAGAAAACTCAACAGAGGAATCCAAACCTTTATCCGATATGGTTTCTGAACCAAGATTAACTAGACAAGCAAAGGATTCAGTAGAAGGACGAGAACCACGAAGAACTAGAGAAAGATCTCCGGGTTTGAAGGATACTAGGAGTGATGAGACGAACCGGGATATGACTGAGAGCTCACCTGACACAAGATCCCGGAAACATGATACCAGCTCGGATGGAAGACTAAGACGACGAGTCCGGGATAGTTCAGAAGATGAGATAACAAAAAATTCTGAAGAGATCAGAGTAACAAGGAGTGGCACCGAATTATCAATTGGGTAAAAACTTATTAATTTCTACATTTGTCTGAATCAAGGTCTAATATTTCCAGCACTCTTAAATTTTTTAAATGCATGTTTTTCGAAACGGTTTATTTTTTTTCGATTTGAAAAAAACTAATGTTTAAGTTCTGCTGAAAGTCCTTCAAAAAACAGTCGAAGTCCCAGACATGGATCTGGTGGCTCAGCTTCTCCTAAAAAGGTAATCAGGGGCAAATATTTTTTAAATTAATTTTTCCCTCCTTAAAAAAATCCCCTCTCTAGAAAAAAAGTTTATTTTTGAAGAGTTCGGGAATAAATTATCAAAAAGTAAATAGTCAGTTAAAAAAGAGAAAATAGTCTGCATTATTCCCCTCCCCCCCCCCCCCATTACATTTTAATTTTTTTAATTTTGTAAGTATATTATTTGAATAAATAGAATTGGCACATATAGATATTACCAAGATTCGCCTTAACAGTTTTAAAATAGGAGGACGGAAGCGTTGTAAGTTTAGTGAAGAAAAAGAAGAAAAAGTTTGGAGTCGGACTGAAGGGAAGGTTGGTTCATGAATCGGAGATACTCAAACGGGTTCAACAACTCAAGGTACTTGTAGATAGCATGGGATACGACACAGGACTTAATGTAAGGATAGATGGAGAGGAGGGAGTAAAAGGGTCACTTAATCACAGTTATTGAAACTTTAGGTATTTCAGAACTAAATAAATTATCCTATTATCCTAAATATTCACAGAAACGGAAAGAATTAGGCCTGAACTAAACAACAATCATTGAATAGCGAACGATTTGTAAGATCTTCTGCTGAGTCAACATTTTGAATAATGAAAAATAGAATCTTTTAGAGCATTCATGTTAAAATATGTTAAACTTCTCACATTTTTAAAGAGTCACATAAGAACTTTAAAACAGATAAAAACATGCCGAACCAGATGGTATTGGAATATTGATAACTCGACATTATTTCAGGCCAAAGGATTGTGGGTAGACAAGAAAATCCCCAAGGGAGCTACTGAACCCAAAACTAAAGTGCACTGGGACTTCGTGTTGGAAGAGATGACCTGGCTCTCAGATGTAAGTTTTATTTGCTTATAGGAACCAAGTGTATCCAGTGTCCAACCCCACCCCCTTACCCCTTTCCCAGGTTTCGAAATATTATCTTTTTCAAAATTGCCGTATTATGGTTAAAAACAAACAGTTTTTACAGTTCATTTTTATATTGACATACTAGAATAAGCATGTTTTAACTTTTTAAGTTAGTTAAACAAAAACAGCTTTCTTCCCAACATTTTCTTAATGAAATTTTAAATTTTGAAATTAATACTATTCATAAGGAGGAAAAAATTAAATATAATTTTGTTTTCTGGATCCGAACCGAATCCAAGTGACAGAATATCATCCAAAATAAACATTACTAACTTTTTCTCAAAACACAAATCCTGAACCATTTTATCGTTTGACGGATTAAGGATCCGATGCGATCCACACAACAATTTAATCTAACCCCCCCCCCCCCCCCCACTTAATTTCTTGGTCGGAGTTGCTGTTTACTTGTGAGCCCAAGTTCTTAATTAAAATCCATTATATTAATTACTCTCTGTTTACTTTATGAATCCCTCTCTATCTCCATCCCCCACCTTTGATTTATGCTGCACACTCATTATTTCTTCTGTATGTTTTTTTGAAATTTTTTTAAAATCAATTAAAGCTAAAACAGCCCCAGGCTATTGAGTCCGCAAGCTGCGGAAAATAGTATTTTATATTGTGATTAAAAATTAAATTCATAAAATATTGTTTTTTTTGCATTAATAAATGATTTGATTTGATTTGATATGATTTGATATGTAAATAAACCAAAGATGAAATATCAGAAGTTCTAATATTTTTTACTGTCGAAATTTCGTATTTTGTAAGGTTCATCTGAAAAAGCAGATTTTCCCCCCAAAAAACTGTTCTGTTTATCTTATAAAATTTGAACTTGTCCCATTACCGGAAATTTATTTATTTTATTTTGATAGGTTGTTCAAAAGGAAGTTAAAATCAAGAAAGCTAACGCACGCAAATGTGCTGCTATGGTTCAGAAGCACTTCAAAGACAAAGAACTCTCTGCACTGCGCGCGGAAAAAGCACGCGAGGCAAATCTTCGAAAGATCGCTGCAGGCATGGCACGTGAGGTGAAAGTGTTCTGGGGGAACGCCCAGAAGCTGTTTGAGTGGAGGGTAAAGCAAAAGCTGGAGAAGAAGAGGAAGGAAGCTCTGGACCAGCATCTAAACTATATAGTCGATAAGACGGAGAAATACTCGACACTTCTGGCGGAGAGTTTGGCGGAGAATGTGAGCGGACAGGTTGGCGACATGATTTTTTTGTAGATGGGATTTTTATCGCTGAATTTATATATTAAAGAGAAATTTTGAGAATGTAAAAAATTTAAATCGCTTGAAAAAAGCCCCCCCCCCCCCACAGTGTGTCCAGAACTTTTTTGTTGGTGCATATATTTCAATGAAAAACGCTAGCTAAGCCCATTTTTAGTGGAAATTTCAGATTTTTATTCCAAAATTGACCTAACTGCCCTCAGACCGTTGCACTAGTCTGTTTTGAATTTTCCCATTTTGAAATTTGTTTAAAGTTTTTTTTAAAACATGATAAGAAATCTGGAACATTCTGCAAGGCAATTTGTTGTTTCTGTTAAGTAATGAGCCAAACCTTCAAAAAATATTAATTTTAAGGCTTACAAACACGTTTGGTATCTTTCCGCCATTTTAAAAATAAGTAAAAAATGAAAAAAATTGTGATAAAAAATTCACTTCGGAAAGAAACATTGAAAACAATTTTTAAAATTCTTTTTATTCATAATAACTATTAAGTGATCAAACATTGTTCTTCGTGAAAATTAAGCTTCGCACACAGGATTTTGAACAACGCAAGAAATTATTAATTTCAGCAGAATATTTTTTTTAATTATTGGCTCAACTTTGAACTGCTCTCTCAACCCTGAAAGGAATAAAATTGTTTTAAATCTCTTTTTGTTCTGGTTCTCAACATATTGTTAGAAAATAAAATTAGTTTTTTTCTGAGGGGTCAAAACTTGAATTTTTACCGGCCCTGGAAACACTGTGCCCCCTAGAAAGGGGACCTTAAGGACAAAGATAAAAAATACATCTTTGTGCATAATTTTTTCGATTTTTAAAACCTTCTCTTTAGGTTAGTAGAGCTGAGAGTGTGTGTAGCGGAGACACTGAGGAAGATATTGCCGGAGACGGAGAATACAACCCGGAAAGTGGAAGTAGTGATGATGAGGAAACCATTGACCAGGAGGAGACATGTGAACCTGACACCAAGAGAGAACAGGAACTCGAGGAGTTGGAGGAGGGAGCTGAGGTTCCTATTGAGGAACTACTCCGTAAATATTATCCAGACCAGTTTCCAGACTCCGATCCCAAACCTGAGATAAAAGAGGAGATAACTAAGGATGAGACTGAAAGCTCTGGGAGTAGACGGAGAAGGAAACCTGTGGATTTTGCCGAGGTTGAAAGAAAGATTGCCGAGGAAGATGTGAAACTTGGTGTTAAACCAGTAGAAGATATTAAAGAAGAAAAGTTGGAAGAAGAGAAAGCAGAAAATGTAAGAACAACCGATGAGAAAATCGAAAAAGATAAAAATAAAGAAGGGAGATCTGAAAAAGACACAGACAACGATGATAAAACCAATGGTGAAAAAGTCGAGGAAGAAAAGGAGGAGGTGAAGGAAGAGTCTGATGAGTCGACTGATGAGGATGAGAAGGATCCAGGAATAAAATCTTTGGTCGAAGGAGAGGATAAACTAGAAGAATATGCAAGTATGGCGGCTAAATTTCAACCCACTGGAAACACACTTGAGACAACTACTGTTAAAACTAAGATACCTTCACTCCTCAAACATACGCTCCGTGAGTATCAGCATATTGGTTTGGATTGGTTGGTTTCTCTCTATGAGCGAAGTTTGAACGGAATCCTAGCAGATGAGATGGGATTAGGAAAGACAATTCAAACTATAGCACTACTAGCACACCTGGCGGTGGATCGCGAAAACTGGGGACCTCATCTTATCGTTGTTCCAACATCCGTCATGCTCAACTGGGAGATGGAGATAAAGAAATGGTGTCCTGGGTTCAAGGTCATGGTGTACTTTGGTAGTCAGAAGGAGCGTAAGATGAAGAGAGTGGGTTGGACTAAACCCAATGCATTTCATATTTGCATCACTTCCTATAAGCTGGTTATTCAGGATCACAGTAGTTTCAGAAGGTTTAAGTGGCAATACTTTATCCTGGATGAAGCGCAACACATTAAAAACTTTAAATCTCAACGGTGGCAGCTTCTACTGAACTTTGCATCTCTAGGTCGTCTTCTTCTCACTGGAACTCCGCTTCAGAACAATCTCATGGAGCTCTGGTCCCTCATGCACTTCCTCATGCCTCACGTCTTCGAATCCCATAGGGACTTCAAGGAGTGGTTCTCCAACCCTCTGACTGGGATGGTTGAGGGGAACAACGAGTACAACGATAATCTGATCAAACGGTTACACAAGGTTCTCCGTCCGTTCATTCTTCGACGATTAAAGAACGAGGTCGAGAAACAGCTGCCTAAGAAGTATGAGCATCTTGTAAAATGTCCGCTATCTAAACGTCAAAGATTTCTCTATGATGATTTTATGTCAAGGGCAAAGACAAAAGAGACGTTGTCCAGTGGAAACCTACTCTCTGTGATCAATGTATTGATGCAGCTACGTAAATGTTGTAATCATCCAAATCTCTTTGAACCACGTCCAACTCTATCACCGTTTGTAATGCAGGCAGTTACTTTCCAGTTTCCTAAACTTGTCCACCACTGTCGGGACTACAATGTTTGGAAAGATATTGATCTCTCTTCGTCACCCCTTCTTCTGATCCACCATGAGATGAATATTGATCCTTACACGTCCTTCCGCACCAGTAGTCTCAAGTGTTCTAACCGGAGAATGTTGCATCCACCCTCCTCCGATTCTAAACTAATGTGTCCTAGCAACAAGATGAGATTTCAGGTGAAAACTCAAAACCCTCCCGTCCCTAAACAAGAAATAGAATTTCAGTCACCTGTACTTCACCTACAGCAGACCGGAATAGGATACGTTATACCAGCGCGCAACCTCTCCAACAAGGATATGTGGTTGTGGCAGGACGGACATAAGCTGAAAACTCCGTCCGGCTATTTCCAGATTGCCAAGGTACCTAGAGTAGAAATATCTGCTGCGTCCCAGGTTGATAATGAAAAAGATTTCCCTCTCTGGTCTCCACCCCGGAAGGTTCAGAAACTTGAAGCAAAGAAACCAGAAGAAACTCCAAAGGAAACTAAAGTAGAGGAACCCGAGGAAATTATGCGTCGAAAGATTCCACGAGTAAACAATAAACGAACGGCTAAGGGAATATTTAGCCTTGGTGTATTTGCATCGGAGAAACTAACCCTAGCGGCCAAATCTCCAAACAAGGCAAAGAAACGTCGACTAGAAGCCAAGGCAAGAGAAGCTGAACTTAATCTACCAAGTTTCATCTCTGCCAAAGACGCGTTTATAATTAGCCGCAGAAAAAGAAATTTTGCGTTAAACAACCGACGATGTGAGTTTTTGCCCTTATATGGAAGTGAGTTGGTGGAGACTATACAACAAATGTGTTTTATCCCTAGAGAAGCACTAAGAACAGGATTAGAACAGTTAACGTGTCGGCCTAAAATAAACCCGTATAAACAGGAGATTAAATGCTATAGTAGTCATAGACTAATACAAACCATGGACTCTGCAGTTGCTAGAATCACACAAATTTTTGATAGATTTCTTATCAATGTTCCAAAGACCTGGACTGCGGCTAGGAGAGACTTATCCAACCAGGATGATGATCCTAAACATAAACGGTTTCCCGGTGATTTCCTTATCTCAAGGTTTCAGGTTCAAACTCCTGATACAAGGTTGATCCAATATGACTGCGGTAAACTCCAGGTTCTCTCTTCTCTTCTTCGGACACTTCATACAGGGGGACATAGAGCCTTAATATTTACTCAGATGACCAAGATGTTGGATATTCTGGAGAGTTTCCTGAACTACCACGGCTATGTCTACATGAGACTGGACGGTTCCACGAAGGTTGAGATGAGACAGGCTTTGATGGAACGCTTTAACAACAGTAACAAGTACTTTATCTTTATCCTGTCAACTAGATCTGGAGGGGTTGGGATAAATTTGACAGGTGCTGATACAGTTATATTCTACGACAGTGATTGGAACCCAACCATGGACGCTCAAGCTCAGGATAGATGTCATAGGATTGGACAGACCAGGGACGTTCACATCTACAGGTTGATCAGTGAGAGGACGGTTGAGGAGAACATCCTAAAGAAAGCAAATCAGAAAAGATTGCTCGGAGATCTAGCGATCGAGGGAGGAAACTTTACAACTGCATTCTTTAAAAAACAAACTATTCATGATTTGTTTGAGGAAACATCATCTGCAACCAATGAGGATCTAAAGAAAACTGAAGCTGAAGCTCCAAAAAAATCCATTGGAGTGTTTGAAACTGCTCTGGCTACTGCTGAGGATGATACTGATCGACAAGCAACTAGGGTTGCTAGAGCTGAAGAGAATGAAGATGAACAAGATTTCAACGAACAGACTGAAGATGATCAGTTCCAGGCTGTCCTCTCCGAACTAAGTAAAGTTGAGGTCTACGCTTTGCACCACCTGGAGTGGCAGGAGGAAGGTTGGGTTCAGGAGCAGTTAGATTTTGCTCAGGCTGAGATTGAGGCTAGAAAAGAAGAATTTGATGCTGAGAAGATGGATGAGTTAACTCAGGAGATCAGAGAGGAGCTTGGTGATGAGTCTAGTGAAGACGAGGAGGAGGAAGAAAACAATGATGTGGATGATGAAGAAGGAGATGAGACGGAAGAGGAGGATTATGCTCCGGATGGAAGTGGAAGTGATGATGAAGCAACTATTGAGAAAGATGAGAAGGATGGAGAAGATGAGAACAAGGACAATGAAATCAATATGCTGGAGAATGATGCCGAGGTTCCTGTTGAAAACCTTATTAAACTTTACTACCCGGAGCAGTACAAGGAGATGGATCTTGAGGTTGCAGAGCTACCCGAGGGACTAGAAGTAGGAGAAGGCGGAGAATTTGTCTCTAGCGAGGTTTACGCAGTTGTTGCACACTTGGATGAGGAGCAACACAAGAATGGGACGGATATATACGATGGTGTAGATGGTGAAGTTGATGAGGAAGCCGAGCTCAATCACGGAGAATTACATGTTGAATCTTCAGAGATTTTGAACGAAGAGGAGAACCTCGAAACCGAAGCTGAACTTGATGCTGTAGCTGAACTTGTAGCTAAAGCTGAACTTGATGCTGTAGCTGAACTTGAAGCTAAAGCTGAACTTGAAGCTAATGCTGAACTTAAAGCTGAAGCTGAAATTGAAGCTGAGGCTGAACATGAAGCTGTACCTGAATTAGGAGCTGAACCTGAACTCGAAGCTGAACATGAACATGATGCTGAACACGAACCAATGGAAATTGAACGCCAGTTTTAACGAAGGGGATCACTTATTGGAATAATATAGGATCATAGTGTCGATTCTCATACTGTAGCATTTGTATAAAAGTAAGGAATCACCAGATTAAGTATAGTGTCCAATGATGAATTTAAATTCACAATGAGCCAATCTTGTAAAATATGTACATTGTTCTCTCCTTGTTAGCCCACGTTTTTCACAACTGTTAATATTTTGCTATTCAATTTCCAACGTAAGGAACTAAAAGAAATCTCACCAAATTGAACGTTACAAACCGTGCCAATTTAAATATTGATGAGTTATGCAATCAAGTATTTATTAAATGTATCATTCCTTGCTTAACGCATTTCATTTTTATACTTTCTCTAAACTTCAGAAGATGAAATGAAATTAAGAAACTATTGAGGAGGCGGAAGACGACAATGCTGACCCCGACGGAGTTGACCATATCGGGCTGCAAGGTTACCTTTATTATTAAAAATATAGTAATAGCCAATAGATATTATAAATGGTAAAATTTCTACAAAAAAGAATAGTTAAATGTAGTTAGACCAGATAATCAAAAGAAAAAAATCAGTTGAACCGAGTAGACAAAGTTGAACCTCTTCTCTTCAAGTTAAACTAGCTCACCAATCTAGCTTTTTATTAAGTCATGATTATTTTTGGATTTCTTCAAAGTCCTATTTAAATACGTTTTTAAAATAAACAGTTTTAAGTTAGCCTTTTGAGGGCACGAAGAAAATTGAGATTAAGAACTGTTGGAAGGAATGGGGGGAGGAGTGGAGAACCTGACAAAAAAGTTGAAAAAGATTTTTTTTATTATTATTCTCAGGATATTTTGAGAAAGGGAGTCTGAATATTTTTTTACATTGTAACGGACTTAATATTTTTTTTAGATGTTACGGACTTTCTTTTTTATTTGATATCTGACATAATGAGCAGCTTCTATTTTTTAAATTCTGTTTAATTCTCTGATTTTCTCTTTAAAGTTTATTAAAACAAATCTAAATTTTTTCCTCGCAATACTCTGATCCAATATCCATGTTCTGAAAAGAAATAAATAGATTTTTCTATTTGTTTTTATTGATATAATTATAAATTAATTAAATAACCTTTTTCCTTTCTTACATTGAAAGAACAGTTGGTTGCCGGAAGATTCTTTAATTAAGAAATTAAAAATTTAAATGATTTTTTCTTCTTTTTATGAAGAGAGATGTATTGAGATTCTGATTATTTAGGTTAAATTCCCTGCTAAAGCTTATGGATCCCAGATTGCGATGATGTCCAAGATTATTCTAAGTTTACAGCGCAGTCAGAACTCACTTTTGGAATCCCCAACAGGTTAGGATTACGTATAGTTTATTTTTAGATAAAACAAGAGTTAAACTGAGACCAAAGCTGACATATTTCGGAACAAACTCAATCGGTTCTTATCCCTGTCCAAAGTCTCTTTGTCTATTCAATTCAATTTGTTATTGTCTCAGGCTGTAATTGTATTAATCCCCAGAATCAAACTTAAAGTTCACGCTGTGGATATCAAGATGAGCCAATGGGAAAAAGCGCAAGCAAAAGCTTAAGCCTCTGTTCCTTAGTCAGTTTGTGTCATATAAACTTGATTAAAAAAACTACATATGTTATATTTATAATTAAAACTTAGTGAAATAAATGTATGTATAGTTCTCTAAACCTAAGTTGTATTGGTGAAAGTGTTCAGTTTTTTATGTAATTTGTTTGTTGAGTTTGGTATTTATTCCCTATTTTCATTTGTTTATACTTGACAGAATTAAAGAAAATAAGAAAAATAAGCACATGTGTAGTTTTCACTATTTTTAATTTGATTATCCAGGTTCTGGTAAATCTCTGGCTTTACTGTGTGCCTCGCTAGCCTGGCAGGAAACTGAACAGAAGAGAGTAACAGAGTTTAATAGTTTACTAGAGCAAGCAACAGCTAATCAGGTGAAACATATTTTCTTTAATAATCATTCTTTTCCAGTTCCACCCCGTCACCCATTTTGAAAATTATTTTTTGGGTGACAAGCATCAAAACGAGTCAAAAAAACATACCTTTTAATTTCGAATTTTTCGTTATTTCTCCAAGACATCGAAAGTGAATTATTTTGAAAATATATAGTATATATAAATAACCTTGTCAGGTTACCAAATTATTTTTGCTACAGTAAGTTCGGTCAGCCCATGGATACGTTTCGGCGGCTAGGAGCGCCGACCCCTATTTCATTGAATGATGGGTTGTCCTTTAATAATAATAATAATAATGGACAACAATAACAGCAATAAAGAAAGAAACATATTTTTTAGCGTAGATTGTTCCTAGATAAATAATGTTAAAAACAATATAGGATCCCGCGATAAGAGATGCGCTGCTGTCAATGGCCGGACCTGGTGTAGAAATGCAGGTAGGGACACTCTGGGACAGCTTTGATCAAAATCATAAAACCATATTTTGCAAAAGAAATCAATTACCACAATTTTAAATCTTTACTGTTCACATGCCTTTAGTGCGCGCTGTACAGAAATATTGATGAATGTTATTAAAACAATAATTGATATTTTTGGGGATACAAATACAAAGCTAGAAAATTACATGAAGCTAGTTAAAGTTTTATTTTGGGTTCTTAAAGACGGAGGCTTTCAGATCTCTTTTCGTAATGCTTTTATTTTATAATTTCTTAAAAATTTATTTGTTTCCGAGATGGAATTTAAAGAATTTGAGCCGCGGTTTAAATCCGCCAAAACCCTTTTTAAATTAAGCGCCGGTTTAAATATTGAAACATTTGATACAATTTTAAGTGGAACCAACCATACTTAAACCGCGGCTTAAATTTAAACCGCCGCTTAAATTCTTTAAATTCGGCCACCGTTTAATAATATTTTTATTCCATCCAAGCTTAGTCTTTCATTGCTATCTTGCTAATTACAGACTAAAGACTGTATTTATTGTTTTAATATTATTAATATAATTATTGGATTATTTTGTTCCAGGATGAACCGGTTGGATTATCAGGAACAGGGTTTAATACTGAGAGCACTGCATCTGATTTGATTAAACTACAAGCTGCTGGCGAGGGGGGAGGATTTATTCCAGGTTTAAAATCATTATTTAGCACATGTGTTTTTCCCTCAAGGCCAAAGGACTATCGAAGAATATGAAAAGCCATCAATTCTGAGAGTTACATGCTTGATTCACCAGTCACCACGGTACCTTTATAATTAAAATATTCTTGTTTTTCTTTTTGAAAATTGTTTATTTTCAAATGCGATTTATTTTAAGTATAGAGATAACCTGCGGATTTATGCAGCAATAACAAGAAGGGAAATTGTCAGAATTTAAAGGGTGCCGTTGTGAGTTGGGCACATCACTTTAGAAATAGAGAGAGTTCTTGATTTTAGTTCAGAGCTTTTTTGATATGTTCCTTTAGATCCTGATGAGGATGATTTTGCCGAACCAAGTGCTAAACGTCAGAAAACTAATGGTCCTGATGAGAACTCTGTAGGGTTCCATCTACCAGCTGGAGATGTTCCTGGTTTAGCTCCGGGTTGTAATCTTCTCCGTATGCCGAAGAAGCAGAAGGTTCCAACAATATTCTTTGGAACGAGGACACACAAGCAGGTTTCTCAGATCGTTAGGAACCTCATTAGTCTAAATAATATTTTGTAACTCAAACTTTTTGTCAGTATTCATGGCTACCATTGTTTATTATTACATTAAATTTGTTGCACTGAAATTATAGTAAAGTTTTAAGGTCAAACACATTCAATGAATAATGAAAAAGCCCGAGATGAGTGAAAATAAACAATGGTTATCAAAGTAGATCAACGCGTAAATTACATAAGAGAAAACTGGAATTTACTTTTATTTAAATTGAAAAATTGTAATTAATTGGAATAGAATATTTTGGTAAGACTAATGGTTATCAGGGAGCTGAATAAGACTGCTTACTCCGGAGTAAGGATGACGATCCTTGGATCCCGAGAGCACACTTGTATTCATCCAACCATTAGTCGATCCTTTAATAAGAACCAGGACTGCCAGGAGCTCATGGATAAGAAGAAAGGAGGTGGATGCAGGTGAGAAGAATATTAAGGATAGATTCAGGAGGTTGGAGAATGATCGGGAGACCATCTTAGGTGTTAGGTTTTATATAATTGAGTGCCAAATACTTTCCAGATAAAACATTTTTCGAAGTGTTACATTTATACTATTTAAAAGGGAAAGTAAAATACTTTTCGGGAAATTAAATCAAGTAAATCAAATCGATTCAGGGATTTTATTTATGAGCTGTGCTCTAGGCAAAGCACACACTTATACAAGAGGTTAAAAGTTCGACCCTTATCTATTTTTTAGGTTTCAGATGAACGTGAAATCCAAGCTTGCGTCCCACTATAGCCTGAGGTTCCATCTCGGACACGAAAATGCCTGGGACCTTGAGGATATTGTCAAGGTAAGCAGTCTACTCAGAGATATCCTGACAGGGCCCAAAGATGAGATTTTGACTTATTTCTTATTTTAAAAAATTCCAATACATACATTTTTTATTTAATCAATTGGAGATGGTTTTAGAATATCCCTGGTTTTTAACTCTCTGGTTTACAGACCATTAGTTTCACATTCACAAAAATGTTATGCAAAGTTAAGTTGTACTTTTTGTATATCAAAGATTTTTAAATACATTGATGTAAGTCTAATACGCAAATCCCTCAAGATTAAGTTTTGTTAAACGATTTATTCTCTTAGGTTGGGAAGAAGGTAAAATGCTGTCCCTACTTCTCAGTAAGAGAACTACGAAGTACTGCTCAGCTTGTAATCTGTCCTTACAACTACTTGGTTGATCCTAAGATTAGAAAAAGTATGGAGATTAATCTCAAAAACCAGATTGTCGTCCTTGACGAGGCTCATAATATAGAGGACAGTGCAAGAGACGCTGTCAGTGGAAGTTTTAACATCGACGATATTGCCATCGCGATGCAGGAGTGTGAGAAGATGGTTGGGTTTAAGATCTTGGAGCAGGTTCACAGTGGACTAGCGGATTTCTGTAGCAGGCTGGCCAACTGGATGCAGAAATGCATTGATAGTAAACCTGACTATAGTGATTTCAACTCCAGTTCTCGTGTTTGGACCGGAACTAGTGGTATAGCGGAATGGAATGAGATGGTGTTTGCTCCATCTAACTATACAGCTGTCAAGAGTATGCTGGAGGATGCGCTCAAGGAGCAAGCTGCAGCTACCGAGGAGCAGGAGGCTGGGGAGGAGAATACACTGATTCTTTCTAAGAAAGCTACAGATGTATTGGACGGAATCTTTATGTTGCTCGAGTATATGAATACACGAGAATCTATTTACAGAGATGATTATAGGATGGCCGTGGTTCGATCCCAGGCTAGGAAGAAGGGTGGAGCAGGAAAGGGTTGGATGGGAAAAGGAGAGAATGCTCTGGTCAATGTGATTAACTTGCATTTCTGGTGTTTAAACCCTGCAGTTTGTTTTGACGAACTGAAGGACATATGTCGGAGTATAGTTCTTACTAGTGGAACCCTTTCACCCATTGTAACCTTTGCATCGGAGTTGGACGTCAAGTTTCCAATCACATTGGAGGCTGATCACGTGATAGATCGTAAGCAGGTCTGGGTTGGGACCCTGAGTCACGGACCCACCGGGCACAACCTGAACGCAACCTACAGGAACACTGAGACGCTAACGTTCCAGGATGAGATTGGCAAACTAGTGGAGAGTATGTGTCGGAATATCCCCCACGGTATTCTGGTGTTCCTACCCAGCTACAAGATGCTGGACAACATGGTTAACAGATGGCAGGCTACAGGTACCTGGGCCGGGATACTAGAGAAGAAAACTATAGTTCGGGAACCCAGGTATTCAACTTTGTATTAATAAACAATAAAAATACCATCCATACTTTTGATAATTGTACAAAGACATCTACTAGCCGTTTTTAGATTAAGGATGAATATACCAATGACATTTGGGAAAGCGAAAAAAACGCAGGCTTAGGAAAAATTGCAAATTTAAAACACTCAAATTAAAATGTCTTGCTTTTCAGGGAAATCATTTAAAGACACGAAAATTGCACATCACATTGCTATCGTTGGTTTTGAGATTTTCAACCAATATAATATATTCTTTCTCTTGACAGGTTCTCCGACCAGCTGGACGGAGTCATGCGAGAGTTTTACGACGCTGTGGCGGCAAACAACGGTTCAGGAGAATCCGGTCAGGACGGAGCACTCTTCCTAGCTGTATGCCGGGGTAAGGTTAGTGAAGGTTTAGATTTTGCTGATAACAACGCTAGAGGAGTTATCTGTGTGGGGATCCCCTTCCCTAACATCAAGGACTCCCTGGTTGATCTGAAGAAGAAGTACAATGATAGGAAGAGGAGTGGGGGGAACGGGAATGTGCTGAGTGGAGGAGAATGGTATGAGATCCAGGCTTTTAGGGCACTGAACCAGGCTCTGGGCCGGTGTATCCGACACAGGAAGGATTGGGGAGCTATTCTCATGGTTGACGATAGGTTAGTGGATTTTAGAACAAATGCCTCTGTCAAAGTTTGGAAAGCCCACAAGACGTACACTTCTTTTAACTTATTGATTCAAACTCATAGACTACCTTTAATTCCTCTCTGAATTCCAATCTATAATCTTCATATGACATCACGTATTTGAATTGTATTTTCTAGGTACAAGAAGAATGAGCGCTATGTGAACGGTTTATCTAAGTGGGTTCGGAAAGGGGTTGTGCATTACAACAATACAAGAGATATGTTCCACAGTTTAAACATGTTCACATCGGTAAATATTTATTATTTTATTGTGTTTTCCATGATTTCCAGTCTGATTTTTAATGTATGATGGTTTCTTAGTTTGACTTGTAGATTTTCTATTATTTATGCCGAATCTGATTTCCACGTTTCGTTTTCCGTATGATCCTTACCGGTTCCCTGGTCTGATTTTTAAGTAATGTTGACTGTTTCACTAGTCTGATTTTCTTCTGGAAATGAAACAGATGGAACACGATGATGCAGAAAAAGAGAAAGAACTTCTTGCTCAATCACAGGCTCTGCCATCTCCTAGTAAATCTCCTGCCACCATAGATTCTGTGCACCCAGAGCTAGATGAACCTTGTTCAATGAGTGAGGAGAATAAGTTCTCTGCTTGGTCCAGTCAACAGGAAACAATATCTTCTAAACTGTCAAGGCTACAGGTAAGAGAAGTACGAATTTCAACTTTCTCATATTTTCATTAGTTACGAATTACATAAAAGAACTGGAATTTCAAGTGACCATTCATTTATAAAATGTCTGATTCGCTACGGTCTCCATAAATCTCTGTGTTATCCAGAAAAAAATTAAATATTCAAGCTTTTTTAAGTAACTTTTTTTCAATTTTTGTTTCTTTATAAAAGTGACTTGCGGAATTTTTGCTACAGAAACAAAGGCGAATGTTGTAAGAGCTTAACACTTTTCAAGTTAGATAAACGTCTTTGCCTTTCACATTGTTTCTCATACAAATATTAAAAGGGTACCGTTGTGAATTGTGTTTAGCCATTTATATATAGTTTGATATCTTTCATAATTTACTATTCTTAGGAGTTTAAGCGTCAAGTATCTCAGAAGTTAGAAAAGGATCGAAACAGTCAAGGATCTGTCTTGTCAAATCTTGATTCCATGTCAAACCTTGACTCAGTGACTCATCTAAACTCTACCAGCCAGCTCAACACCAACAGTCTAAGCATCCTGTCCCTGTCGAATGTAAACAAAGTCGGAGAACCTGTTTATAAAGAAAAAATTCAAAGCAAAGTTATAGAACCCCTACATAAAACCAAAGCTGAAGAAACTCTTGTGAAAAAGTTCGAATCCCGTCGAACCAAGGTAGCGGATTTGATATTCGACGATTCTCCTGATTTCTGCAATGACGACTCGAATGTAATTACTGACAATTCCAACACAGAATCAGTCATTGAAGTTTTCGATGATGAAACTGAGAGCAAAGAGATAATTTATCAACCCGTACAAGAAATCGAGATCCCTCAAGTCACAAAAGATTCCTCCCTGTTAATTCCTGAACTTGAAGAAACCTTAGATGTAAGCGAGAAGAGTATATTCCTGGGTGGAGTAGACAACATGGTGGATGAGTTGAAACCAACCTACTCCAGGTGGGCGCAGATGTTCCGAAAGAGAAAGGAGAAACGAGAGATGAAGAAGAGATCTAAAAATCTCGAACCTGACGCAACAATAATCCCTGACACCCCGGAGAAAGGACCTGTATTTGAGGATACAATAAACTGGGATGATGAGTGTCTACCTCCGTCTGACGGAGAGAATGAATTAAACTTCTCCTCCAGGAAACCGTTATTTCCAACCTCGAATACCCGGTTAAACGGAAAACAGAAAGATCGGAGTAAGACCTACGGCAGCCTGGAGAATGAAGAGAATAAGAGAAATATGTCCTCAACTAATTCGTCCAGTGAGAACCTGGTGAGTCATTTTTGTTAATTTTCATGATTAGTTAAGCATTCTGGTATTCGAGAAATTATGGTGTTTATTTTTACATGTTTAATTTTTTTTTTGTGGGGGGGAGGGGACAATTTTATTCTTCAATTAATAGAATAAGAATATGGAGAGAACTGAATGTTAGTTTTAATTATTGACATAATTTTTATTAGAGGATGTAGATTGTAGATCAATATGTTATTATGTTTCTAAAGCTAGTATTTCAAATGCATGTTAACTTATTTTGGAATCGGAGTGTGATTATGGGGCGTCCCTGTCCGATATGATTTGATTAATTTTGATGGACAAATCAGATAATAAGAATATCAATAATAATGATAATAATAATAATAATAAAAATAATAATCTTAGTTATCTTAAAAATTATGATAATATGGACATAACACTAATCATACACACGTTCTTATCTTTCATATTATTGCTTAAGGGCAGTCGTTTTTATATATTTCTTATAATATTCTTGAAAATATCCTGTCAAGTTTAGAAATATTTGAACTATGATTAGATGTAAACTATATAAAATGAAGGATTGAACCCTAAATATTAATCATGAGAAAGTAAGCTAACAGCTGATTGCAGTTTCTATGCTAATTTCTAGTGCAGACAAGGCTTCCATGCTAGTTTTACACGGCAAACTAAAAAAGATTATACTTTCACTTTAAGTTATTTTTCTGGAAATTAACCTGAATAGAAAGTCAAGAGTTCTCGTCAATTATATTTTTTTTTATTGCGTAGAGTCTAACAGCAATCTGTCTCTATACTTTGCTTGCCTGTCTATCTGTCTGTTTGTATCCAATAAACGTCAAAACGACGGGCCCACATTTTGTGTGGGACCTCGCGTGACCCCAGGGAAGGTTGATGGATGATCGAATTTTCAAAAATTCGATCATCCATCAACCTTCCGCGAATTTTTTAAATCCGCGAATTTTTTAGTTTTGTTTAACAATGTATTGAAAGAGAAAATGTTTACAAATGAATTAGAAGATGGGTGCGAAGCACCCTTAAAGCCTGATGTAATAGAAACAGTAACAGTACAAGCGAAAGTACACAATACAAAGTTTTAAGTACATATATTATAGTAGCTCTACACAGTAGTGTTCAGAAATGTACTTTTTCCATCCTGACGCTTATAGATCAAATAGAATTTTTTATATACTTTTCCGAAAAAGAAATAAACTGGAGTTTTGAAGATTTAAAATCTTAATAGCAAGGGTACAAAGAATTGTATGTTTGTCGATTAATTTCAAAGTGAATGCATAATTTACTTAACTTTAAATCATTGAAAAAAACTTTAGAACTGCAGGGAGTTGACATCTCCGGAAGCGCTGGATATTCTTGAAACAGATTCTTCCTTTACTAAGGTAAGATAGTTAACAGTTACAATCAAAGAAGAATTTTCATTTTTCAATCCCAACATTTTTTACAAGTAACGAGGTTCTTACTTTGTAATATTTCGTTTGAAACAAGATTTTGTTCTTTAATTCATAGTTTGACACGAACTTTGTTATCCCGTCTTTTTCATTCTCATATTGATTTTATTGAATATTTGTTAAGGGTAAGAGTAGTTCTAAGCTGAAGAAAAAGAAGATGAAAAGATCTACCGTCTTCCCCAAGATATCCGACTATAATAGTGATGATGACTTTATTTAATAATAGAATTCTAAATACTCTGTGATTTGAAACCAGATACGCTTAACCTGAGAAATCTAATTATTTTATTTGATGAATGATGTACCATAGATATAAAATGCCGAAGAGACTGAGATCTGAGGATGAAGAAAACTACTCCGGGTTGTTAAAGAACCACATCTCCGAGAGGGAAGTTAACACTGGAGTGCTAAAGGTTAGTAGTTTCATGCACAAGTATTTTTATTTGGTGTCCTTCGAGGACCGAAACACACTTTTTTTATTTGATTTGACCAATTTATAATTTTATAGTTTATCCTTTTTCTAAGGAGTTGAATATGAGATCTGTGTATGAAAAAACTTTGTCTTTGCTTTTCCGCGGACAGAAGAATGTAGCAAACAATAATGCTGAAACCAAATTAGGTAACCAATTTTAAATATCTAAATCCTAAATAATATTTTTTTCGGTCTATATCACTGAACTGGAGTACATTTAATTTTAGATTTAGTTTAAACACAACTTCATTTCTTTAAGAGCTTGTGATCTTTTTTGACCTTTCAGTTTTCTCACTTTTGCGTTTAGTGGTATTACACGGTCGCAAAGTAGTACCAGTAATTCTATGTAAATTTGACCTCGTTTGTATATAGATATAGAGGGAGATATTCGTCAATAACATATTTCTCTGACAAGTATAATATACTCTTCAAAATTGTATACTCCACAATGCTGGACTCTGAGCTAATTCATATTATCGTAATAAACAATGAATGTCCAATCCGGAAGTTATGCCACAGAATATTTCAACTTAAAGTTGAATTAATTGGATTAAAACATTTTTGTTTTGTTATAGATCCAAGTTTGCCAAGTAAAGATAAACAAGTTTATAAACAGCTCTGTCTCACCAATACCGGATCCTGTACTAGGATTCAAACTCAGGTTAGGTTTTATCTTGTCCTTAGTCTATACTTTACTAGGATTCAAACTCAGGTTAGGTTTTATCTTGTCTCTAGTCTATACTGTACTAGGATTCAAACTCAGGTTAGGTTTATCTTGTCTCTAGTCTATACTGAACTAGGATTCAAACTCAGGTTAGGTTTTGTCTTGTCTCTAGTCTATACTGTACTAGGATTCAAACTCAGGTTAGGTTTTATCTTGTCTCTAGTCTATACTGAACAAGGATTCAAACTCAGGTTAGGTTTTATCTTGTCTCTAGTCTATACTGTACTAGGATTCAAACTCAGGTTAGGTTTTTATCTTGTCTCTAGTCTATACTGTACTAGGATTCAAACTCAGGTTAGGATTTAGCTTGTCTCTAGTCTATACTGGACTAGGATTCAAACTCAGGTTAGGGTTTATCTTGTCAATAGTCTATACTGTACTAGGATTCAAACTCAGGTTAGGTTTTATCTTGTCTCTAGTCTATCCTGAACTAGGATTCAAACTCAGGTTAGGTTTTATCTTGTCTCTAGTCTATACTGTACTAGGATTCAAACTCAGGTTAGGATTTAGCTTGTCTCTAGTCTATACTGGACTAGGATTCAAACTCAGGTTAGGGTTTATCTTGTCAATAGTCTATACTGTACTAGGATTCAAACTCAGGTTAGGTTTTATCTTGTCTCTAGTCTATCTGAACAATGATTCAAACTCAGGTTAGGTTTATCTTGTCTCCCAGTTATCTTAAACTATGATTCAAACTAAAGTAAGGTTTTATCCAGACTCAAAATGATAATTTTTTAGATGAATCCGTCCTTGTCCTGCTGCTCCTGTATCAACCCTAGCTGTCGTCCTACTAGTCTCACCTGTTATATCTGCCGGGGAAGCATCGGAAGCAGCTGTATCATAAACTGCTCCAGCTGTAGAAGCAGCTGTTGTGGAAGCTGCGATGGAGTCCGACAATGTAGAGGTTGTGGGAATATGTTTTGTAGCAGCTGCTCACTTCCTTCTAGTTCAGGGTTTATATGTTCTATTTGTACACGATAGAGCATCCGTACCTTTAATTCATAGGACACATTTTCTTTCTGTACTAGATGTAAAGTTGGTTCTTTTGAATTAAAACAATTTTGTTTTATGTTAAGTATTAATCAGCTGTATTTTCTACACATGATGAAAATTGTAATGTATAAGGACCAAAACTACACGTACCTTTGAGGTGAAGCGCATTTGAATTTTAATATTTTTACGTAACGATTGTTTTATCATGCGCTTGGCACATTTTATATCTAACTAACATGTATAATTATATTTTATCATAAAATGACTTATTGTATTAAAGTGAGTTACAATTGCAAATTAGCAGATTTGTATTTGAAACAAGAAAATTATATTCTGAAAAGTACAAAACTACCTGAAATTCTTAATCATGATGATTACTATTTTTTTCATGTATTTATTTTACGTAACATGTTTCCTGTATAAAACCTACCTCCCTGAAATGTTCTATATATTCTAGAGAAAATGAACAGTTTAACCAAGGTTTCACTTTCCCAGACTTCTCTCCTAGCCAGAGGACTTTCCACTTCAACATCAGTCCAGGTTAATTTTTTCTTTCAATTTGGACACTTCCAGTGGGAGTGTGGGGGCTGGTTTATAGTAAATTATTTAACTCATGATGTGAAACCATATATTGTATGGATGAAAATGTAAGATTAGTATGAATTTAATACAGTGGTAACTAGAAAACATTGGAATAATCGAGGTGTACTTTATTTCCTTCAATAATGAAATGTCGAAAAAATATTTATGAATTATTTCTTAAATGTGTCCTAAGCAATTAATCACAAATATTATAACACCTAGTCACATTGCAGTTTTGATACATAAACGATGCAAGTTGTATAAAAGGACTTTGTTTCTTTTCATCGACACGACCATTGGGCTAGCCTCTTTCATTTATATTTATCAATAAGTTGGCCCATAATGAACGAAATTAATCTAAAAATGGTTGCATGGCTCAAACTTGGGCATGTTGCTGGAATCATAATGTTTACGGTTTTAGGAAAAGTCACTAACAAGATTCTTAGCAAAATTCAAAATTAAATTCAGATCCGGGCTGGAAAACCAGTACACAATCGGGAATTGAACCTCCGAGCTGCTTAATGGAACCTAAAGTTTCCCCTAAAATTCATGATTTGATTTGATTTAATTTGATTTGATTTGTTTCGTTTTGAATTTTGGTTATATGGTCTGAGATCAAAAAAAAATTTGTTATTGTTGTCTACTGTCTTCTTGATATTGCTGACATATGAGTTTTTGCTTTCGTTTTCTTTAATTTTAACATATCTAGGCGAAGAAGTGTAATAATGCCGGACAGAAGAATATTGTTCTTGTTGACGGAGTTAGAACTCCCTTCCTTCTCTCCAGCACAGCGTACAAGTCTCTGATGCCACATGACCTTCAGCGCTACGCGTTGACCGGTCTGGTCAACAAGCTGGGCTTGGATAAATCTATTGTTGATTATATTTGCATTGGAACAGTTATTCAGGTAAACCTGGGTCCAGATTTAATAAATATTGAGAAAAGGTTGTACTATGTAGATGTAGTTGAACCGTTTCTCTTGTGCACCAGTTCAATTTGAAGAGAAGTGGTTCAACGTAGTCTACGTAGTTCAACGACTTTTTGTTATCCATATTGCCAGAACATAATTCATATTGCTAGAACATAATCCTTCAAGTTAAAACACCGAATCGTTTACTAGGGTTTTATTCTTCCTCTAATTTCCCTAGAAAATTAAGACGGTAAAAATCCCGGAATTTTATGCCAAAGAAATATCGAAAGGAATAGATATTTGGCGGTGAATACAAAAAAATCTTTGCCCTAAATTTCCGTTAAAAATAATTTCTACAGTTCCTATTTTTGGGTTAGGAAAGAAATATTAACCTAAATTTTATACAAATACAATATAAAACCACCGGATGCTGTGAAAACCCGGATTAAGAAATACTAAAAATATTTCTGAATTTATCAACGTTTGTTTAAAGGAAGTGAAGACTAGTAATATAGCTCGTGAGGCTGCCCTAGGAGCCGGGTTCTCAGACAGGATTCCAGCTCATACTGTCACCATGGCCTGTATCTCATCCAACCAAGCTATGACAACGTGCATGGGAATGATGAATGCAGGTCCGAATAAACAATTTTTATTGAAAGGATCAATCAACCATTATTTTTACTATTATTTTTTTGCTGACGTTATTTCAGTTATCTCAGGCCTGAGGTATGTAGAAAACGATCGATTCATTTTATGAATCCCTTCATATAGTTTCTTTGTCGATTCATTTTATGAATCCCTTCACATTATTTCTTTGTCGATTCATTTTATGAATCCCTTCATATAATTTCTTTGTCGATTCATCTAATGAATCCCACTCTCTATATAATTTTAAATTTATCATATAATCTATTTGTCGATTCATTTTATGAATCCCTTATCTATAAATCGATAATGAATCCCACTATCTATAGAACTTTATAATTTATCATATAATCTATTTGTCGGTTCATTTTATGAATCACTTCTCTATAACTCAATAACTTATTATAAGCTTATTTATCAATTCATTTTAAAATTATTCGTTTCAACTCATGAATACCCTTTTTAAACACTCAGTTAACCGGGAGGGAGATTCTCTCTGTCAGCATTTAAATATGTATTTAATACAACTGTTTGGCAACTAGCTGACAAAAGGAATCAGACCGGTGACATGGCTCAAATTTGGTCGTGTGTCCGACGTTAGGATTTAAACTATGTCAGGCTGAAAAGCCTTCACCTATAGGGGATTGTGATGGCATACCCCTTGTAGGTCAAGGAGCTGTTGGACGCATCCCTAGCTGTATGATATGATATGATATATCTTTAAACTTCTCTCTGATTACTAATGTGGAAGATATGGTCGTTTCTCTAGCTTGAATAGTGTTACATTCTTATGATTTCCTCATTTTTCTCTGCGCAGCGGTCACTCTATCAGTGAAAAAACGGTTGAATATTATCAATTTTCACAGGGAAAAACATGGATATCTCGCCCATTCTTGAAAATATAAAAAGGGTACCGTTGTGAATCGGATATATCACACTATTCAGATATTGTATTTTGAAAAAACGTCTACAATTCCTTAAAAGTGTCTATTTTGTTAAGGTGTATATGATGTGTGTGTTGCTGGTGGAGTAGAGTTTATGTCTGATGTTCCAATCAGACACTCAAGGAAGATGAGACAACTCATGCTCAAGGCTCCCAAGGCCAAATCTGTCGCCGCTAAACTTGCTCTGCTCGCGGAGCTCCGCCCCGACTTCCTGAACCCTGAGCTGCCAGCTATTGCTGAGTTCTCGACCAACGAGACGATGGGACACTCGGCGGACAGGTTGGCCGCCACCTTCGGTGTGTCCAGGAAGGAGCAGGATGATTTCTCCAGGAGATCTCATATCATGGCAACCGAGGCTAGAGACAAGGGATACCTTACAGATATCATCCCCGTTAAGGTAGATTCTAATTAATCTTGAGTAAAAATAAATATCTATATTATCAATTTAAGCGGTTTTATATCTGACTGGATTGCTTAATTTGCATTTTTTATTTTTTATTTTGAGTTCATTTGCAATTATTTTTTTTAACTAAAAATATAAATTCTTTTAAGACTAAAAAATCAGTAAGATTGGTTCAGCCGTTTGGCCAGCTATAGCTTACACACACATACATAAATATATAGAGAATGTTAAACTTTTTCCAGTTTAAATATACATTTTAGATGTTTAAATATGTATTTTTTCCAATATATATATACTTTCTAGATCTAGATATTTATTATCTCCGTATCGAGATTATATTAAGGTTATTTATATTGTTTATATGGATTTTACAAAAAAAAAACTATTTTACGATAATGGCGTGTACATACATTTGTAAATTAATCAAGAAGAAATCTATTAGTTTACGGATACAATTTTTCGTTTTTTCTTGCCAAAATTGATGTTACATTCTTATTTTTAGAAAGTCGAAAAGGAAAAAAAATGGAAATTTTAAACTAATGCAATATTAGAAATGTTAAAAAAGGATGTTTCTTTTTCTATAGCGAAATTTAAAGAACATCATTATCTATTCAAGTATTAACGAGGCAGCAATTCAAGAGAAAAAAACTATATATGTATACCGATATTCAAATATATCTATTTACTAGACTCTTCTTTTAATTGTGACTCTATCTATAAGAATCTTCTCTTTGTACAATATAAACAAAAACAAAAAAGTTAAAAATTTGTTGTATTTTTTTGAGCATCCATAAACCTTTCTTGGTGACAAGTGAGGTCCCACACAAAATTTGGGCCCGATCGGTTTAGTCGTTTAGACGTTTATTAAATACAAACGGACAGACATGCAAAGTATATAAAGAGATGAGCGAAAAGATTTATTATATAGAAAACAAAAATAACTTCTCTTTATTAAGGTTCCCAAGAGCAAGGATTTTATCACCCAAGATAACGGTATCCGAGTATCCACAGAGGAGCAGATGGCCAAACTGAAACCTGCCTTTATTAAACCCCACGGAACCGTGACCGCTGCCAACTCCTCCTATTTAACCGATGGTGCCTCAGCTTGTCTGATAATGACCGAAGAGAAAGCCAAGCAGTACGGATTCAAGCCCAAGGCATATCTTAGACAATACACATACGTCTCCCAGGATCCCAAGGTAATGTATTTAATCAATAACTCATTTTATCTCTTTTTACATAAAAATACAATATCAAGTCTTTTCTTTAACTTTTTTTATGCTGTATAAAAATGTACGACACTCAATATCAGATATATGAGTAGTTACAAAACAGGATATATTTTCACTTATTTTAAATTCAGTATATTTGATAAAAAGCTTAAATAGTATTGGCCTGAGGAGAATTCTGTTTCGCAGCACCTCAATCCGGATTCAGGTCCGGATACAAATATCTTTAAAAATGCGAACCCTCACACGAAACATAGGCACTGAATCATTTAAGACATTTCTATTTTAAATATGTATTTAGGAAGATGAAAATCTCCTCTTTTATTGTAAAGCCCAGTCAACGGTTGAAACATGCAGTTTTTTTATATCATTTCGGATGTGTACTGTGTATGACTATTTGTTCATGCCCACCCTGTATGTTTAGGATCAGCTGTTGTTGGGTCCTACCTACGCAACCCCTAAGGTTCTGGCTCAGGCTGGTCTTGAACTCAGTGATATCGACGTTTTGGAATACCACGAGGCATTCGCCGGGCAGATCCTTGCCAATATTAATGTAAGTAAAAATAATCTTCACATAGAAGCAGAAACTATATTTTTAAATATTTTTGCTCAATAGTTTGATAACATAACGTTTCTGGTGCAATTTTCCATAGATAAATAAATAAACATAGATAGCTTATGTACGCAAAATCACCAAGAATTGTACAGTCCGCGAACTCATACTTCTAGGGGTCAAAGTGTACTTCATTGATAAGCGGGGTGGTTGGTGTTTTAATGGATTTCATAATAGAGTGTAAAATAACTCCGGGAATGGAACTATTTGAACAACAATAGTTCACTGAGCAGTGTATCATATTGACGAGAACTAAAGAAAAACATGAAGGACTAAACTAACACAAATTTCTCTCTACAGAACTCATGTACACCACAAGTACTCAATGATATAAGAACAGCCATGTTCACAACCGACCTAGTTAATCTATACAATAGGAATATCTTTAAAACATCTCTACATTTATATCTTTCAAGATGAAAAATGTCGTCTTATGCGCAATCTATCTTTATCTATGCAATTTTCTCATCAATGCTTAGCCAAATGATAAAACTTATAAAAAAATTGTTTTCATAAAAGATTTCCTTTAATGTCTTTATAACGCAAAAATACAAAACTCCAATATCTTTAGAGATAATGGAGTTATTAACCTTTCAGAGAATTATTAAGTCTTTATAATTTCGATTGGCCTAACAGCAATGTCACTCAAAAACCGGGATTTTACGCGTTGCTAAATTTGTTTACTAAAATGTCTAAAGCTCAATCGTCATAAAAGAGATCCAACATTTGTTTTTCACTGTGCAATCTTAACAACAATGGGCATCTTTTTAGGAAAAAAAACCAATTTCTTTATAAGTTGCATCAGCAAGTGGAGTTGAGGAGAAAATTGCACCAGAAACCGTTTTTTTAAATGGATTTTTTTACACTTTTCAAGAAAAATCATTTTTTAGGCCATTTCTGAACTGTCAAAATATTTTCAAATAGCATGGTGTTCAGTTTGAAAAAAAATTACTTTAAACCCTCCTAGATTGAAAAAAATTACTTTAAGCCCTCCTAGATGGAGCTGACAAAAGATGTAAAAAATACGCGATTGTTCACCTTTTTCTAAATGTTTGACCATCAAAAAGCATAAAAAAAATCGGGAAAATCGTCAAATATCTTTTAAACCAAGTTAAAGGATTTCCCAAATGGTATCACTCTTTAAAATACCTTGAAAATTGACAGAGTTAACCCTATTTAGTCGAGAATTGTTAAAAAAGGTTAAAAAGGCCAAAAATGACGGGAAAAAGAGTAAAATGAAGCCAATTAGGAAAATTATTTTAAAATGCTAAATTTTGTATTTGAGCTAGTTAATGCTTCCTAAAAAATGTGTCGGCACATCTGGGAGTTTTTTCAGGAGCACGGAGGGGATAAAAATTTAGTAGTTTTTTCTTTTAATTTACTTAGAAATAATAATTTTTTTGTGGTGAAGTATTTTTTAAACATTTTTATTTGTTTTCTAGGCGATGGACAGCGACAAGTTTGCTCAAGATGTGATGGGATTAAAGCAGAAGGTTGGAACCGTGGATATGTCTAAGTTTAACCTGTGGGGCGGATCCCTCTCCCTTGGTCACCCCTTCGGAGCTACTGGAGTTCGTCTAGCCATGCACACCGCAAACAGGAAACAAGATTAAAAAACTATCTAAAAAACGGAATTCCTCCTGTTCAAACTGACTGTCCCTGTTCAAAAATTATATTTTTCTGAATTTATAAATGATATGAAGTTTGAAAGGAAATATTGGAACTGGCTCGTAATAGCCCTTAACATGTGTTTCAAATTATACACTTCTCAATCCAAAATTGTTAAAAAAGATTGATAATCTTGTGGTTAGGATGATCCGCGAGGACGGACAGTTTGGATTGATCGCAGCCTGTGCTGCCGGAGGACAAGGAGTTGGGATGATCATGGAGAGACATCCTGATGCAACCCTCTAGACAGAGAACAGATACTCCTGAATTTACAAGCATCTAAACTTAGATAATTCTGCAATTATTTATAATATAAAAATTAGTTTTGTTAAAACAGTACGAGGCATTCTAGAGTTGTGTATTTTATAATGTAAACGCATGATGTTAATGTAATCATCAATCATGAGTGTTTTATATTTAATCTGTGAGAATAGGTAAAGCAAAAGGCCAAAACTGTGGACCATGTTTTATATGTTGATAGTAAACTTATATTTATATACTCTGCCCTATAGGAATAAATAGAAAAGTTTATTGTGAAACAACTAATATTTAGATGTTTTTCTACTTTGAAACTGAATTATTTCTCAGTCTGCCGGTCTTGAATTTATTATTCGACACAGTGTTCCTTAAGAGCAAAAAGGTTTAACTTGGTATTGCTGAGCAAATTCAACTTGATCCTGGTTCTCCCTGCATGAGGGGGATTGAAAACAGGTTTCCGTCAAATCATATCACTACGTCCTAGTGAGATATTGAGGTTTTTTTCAGACACACCCTGTACACCTGGAGACACCTTTTAAATGCTTAGTACCATTTTTTCTGTTGAAGTTATTCCATTGATTTCTTTATAGACCTTCCTGCATGCAATAATTTGTTTAGAATGAATTTTCATGAGCCTCCTACCAAAACTCAAGTTTGTATTCAAGTACATCCAGCTACCTATTTTAATCTTCATTTAGGTTTTGAGAAACCCGCAACTTGCGACAACTTGCAGCAAACGGCCGCAAAGAGCCAAACTAAGAATGCGAATGCCATTTTAATTTTTACAGACGTATAAATATATGTTTCCATTAAGACCATCATGAAAAGGTTTCCATAAAATCATATCTGCTTGTCCTGGTGAGATATCGCTGGTTCCAAGAGATAGACCCTGTATATTTTGGAGCTTGGAATGTTATGACAGTTTGGTTAAAATGAGCAAAATTTCATGTTAAAAACTTTAATTTGAATTATCCATCTTATCCTTAATTCTTCCATTTTCATCTTATTAATTCTTAATCTCTATCCTTTACTTTGCCATCTTAATTTAACCATGTATCAATTTTCCTTAACTCTTCTATCTTAATCCTAAATCTGTATTCTTTACTCTTTCATCTAAATCATTATCCATTATGATTTATTCCTCTTTCTTCCAACTTTATTTTAAATCTTTATCCTTTACTCTTCTGTCCTTATCCTTTATCCTTTACAATCTACACCTTCCATTTTTCATATTTTCTCGTATCTTAATCCTTCTTTATTTTTTCTTTACTCTTATATCTCCATACTCCATAAACCTTTTCCTTAATTCTTCTATCTTCATCTACCATATTGGCTCTTTCATCTTCATCTGTTATATCATACATTTGCATTTACATTATACAGGGTGTGCCTTACAAACATCGATAACTCACTAGGACAATGGGATATGTTTTGATAGAAACCTGTTTCCTGTTCCATAATGGGGTTTATGGAAACCTGTATCATCCTCTAGTAATTTGAAATGGTATTTACCCTCTTTGTTTGTTCCTTGGTTAACGTTTTGTGCAAGTTGTGAGTGGAGGAGTTTTCTGAACACAAATAAAGTGTAAAATAGGAAACTTTAAACTCTCTTGAAGGTACAGACCTTAGTTTTGGTAGAATACTCATGAAAATTTATTCTGAACAAGGTAATACATGCAAAAAGGTCTGGGAAAAGAAATTAATGGAATAACTTCAACAGAAAAGATAATAAGCATGTAAAAGGTGTCTTCAGTTGTACAGGGTGTATCGGAAAGAACCTCATTATTTCCCCAGAACGGAGTGATATAATTTGACGGAAAATTGTTTCCAATCACCCTCATGCATGAGAACCAGGAACAAGTTGAATTTGCTCCGCAATACCAAGTTAAACCTTTTTGCTCTTAAGGAACGCTGTGTCGTGTAATGTTTTATTATCATACAGAGCGTCCCAATCTTATTAGATTATTTCTAAAATACTCAAAAATACGCCAAAATACTCAAAAAAAATCCTAGCAACTTCTGCAAAAAAATTCTTATATAAGCCTTATTCAATTACTTTCCGAGCAGTCAAAAAATCGTAATTTAGACCGATTGACGATCTAATATGACGTGGGACACCCTGTAGTTTTGATAATGTACTGAACAACTTTTTGAAATTATTTGCGGTCAAATCTCGACGGCTATTTTTTTTAAATCGCTTGTTACTTGATCATTCAAATCTAAGTCTTCTTGTTTGAGTGCTGCTATAGACAAAATGGGCTTTAGGCCGGGAGAAGAGATTCCTCGATCATTGATGTTTGTCGACTCATTCATTCTGGAGAGATACAGGATAATAGATCAGATCACTTCAACAATATTTTTATATCGACAAAGCGGTCATTTGGCCGATTATAATAATCGCTTCATCAGAGGTATATAATTTCAAGAATTACCCCCCCCCCCCACACACCTCTGGATGGGGAGTGATTTTGATCAAAAGGCTGGTTATTTAATGTTTTTTAATACTTTTAACCAAGATTGATTCCCCCCCCCCCACTTTAGCGAATAAAACCCCATAAAAGAAATTATGGCGCTACGAGCAAACATATACTTAAAATACTTACTAATTCAACCTTCATATTGTCATATTGTAGTATTCCAAGTTGGCAATAGAGTCTATTCCTTTTTTAAGGAATCCTGTATTAATGGTTTTATTTCTTTTTCTCTACTTTTTACTGAGCAGAAATTTTATCGTTAAGAAAACAAACTGTTGTCAACAAATCAAGTACGATCGCGGATTATTTTCCAATTTTGAGTTTATTCTGGCGACTCTAGTATACTTTTTCTTGTTAGATTAAAATTTGAACGAGATTCATTCTTAAAATTAAAATGAGGTGACTGGTTTTTTCTCTAGCTTGCGGCGTAATTCTATATTTCTGCCTGGATTAGTTGAAACTATGTTTATCGCGTATGTACTGGATGATGCTGAAAACTGTCAAGATAGATCATACATCTTTATGTTCTTCCTTTTAGGTCAGTACCTTTTTAAGCATTCGTTTTAAAGGGTTAGTTTAAAAATATATGATAATACTTAAAAGTTTTAAACTTTTTTGAAAGACTAAACATTGATTTAGGCTATTTAGATTTATTGCTACAATGTACTTTAAAGGTGTTTCATAAAACCCATTTTGTCTGAACCTCAAATTATGAAGAAAGTTGTATTTTTTTTAGTGTCAAATTATTAAAAAATTGAAAAAATTCACAATCCTTCAAATATGTATTTGAATATCGGATAATGGAAATTGTCACTTTTTTATAGGTCTTTTTATAGGTCTTTTTGTAAGTTGTTTTCCCCATATTTCAGGTTTCAATACCACTAATAGATTATGTTATACTTAATTTGTTGTAAAAAAGTTATATATAAAAACATTTTAGAAAAATACGTAAACAAATTCTGAAAGCTTTGTTTAGGTTTAAGTCACTTCCTGAGTATAGTTGTGATGTCCATGGAGACTATTATCTACAGTATGGAGGACAGATATAGTTGTAAATCAAGCCAACAACAAACTAAATATATTCTCAATATATTAATGCATGTTATCAAGGAAAGGAATAAAACATTTTTGGATCATTGATGAAATTTTGGAAAATATAAAAATACTAGCTTTGGAACCCAGCTTTGCCTGGAAACTAAACTTTCTCTTTTAAAGTCAACCAACTCAACTTAGAATTTTTAAGCCAAGCTTTGAACTTTTGCGTGCCTCGAGTTCCTAAATCAAAATTTGAAGCAAACCGGTCAAGAGGTTCATGAGTTATGATCGGAAATACAGATACCATATTGCAACCTTGCTTTGGAACTGCATTTATGGTTTTTTTATCATGTGGGTATAGTCCTGAAGGAGAGAGAAAGGTTGAAAGGAAAACCAATAGCAAATTATTTTTTCATAATTTAAACTTGATTAAGCATAGAAATAACACTAAGACTCTGAAATACTAACTAATTAACAGAAATAACACTAAGACTGAAATACTAACTAATTAACAGAAATAGCACTAGGACTCTGAAATACTAACTAATTAACAGAAATAACACTAGGACTCTGAAATACTAACTAATTAACATTCTTTGATCCAGGGGATTCAGTTTCCTCTAGTCTTAACTTTAGGATACTTTATCTATATCTTCATTGTTTTGTCTTTGATCCAGGGGATTCAGTTCCCTCTAGTCTTAACTTTAGGATACTTTATCTATGTCTTCAGGTAAGATTTTATTCTAGTTTCCTGACTTTTAGAATTCAATCAAACTGTTAATAAGAAATCAAAAATAATTTGAGAAACTATCAAAACATTCGAAAAACTGAAAAAAAGTCCCTCTTTAAATTGAGGGTCACTTGGAATTATAACGCAAGAGTTCGAATTTAATGAATCTAAGCGGCGGTTCAAATCCGCAAAAAAACGATTTTAATTGAGAGCCAGCTTAAATCTTGAATCATTGAATACGATTTTATGTCGAACCAACTATATTTTAGCCGTGGCTCAAAGTTTAAAAGACTTTTCTTGTCAATTTTTATCTTTGTCTGATAAATTTTTATCTTATTTTTTTAAATAAGCTTCAAGAGACAATATGGATTAATCAAGTTTAACAGGAACGATAACTGCTCAGCTAGAATATTCAGGTAAAAAATAATTATTTTTAAAAAATATTTTTTTTGTGATAAATTCTTGTCTGTTAATCCGAACTATTTCAAGCCTAATCTAAACATAATTATTACCCTGTATCCCTAAATATGTGATAATTCTTTTCTAGAGAACTTGCTTCCATTATCTTCTTAAAGGGCTTTTAAGTTTTATCCCTAAATTTTAGTTAAATTTAGTATTAATCTCTGTTTTTTTTGTCCGAACATAACTCAGGAACCCCTTGACTGATTTGCCTTCAATTTTTATGCGGGAGCTTGGATGACCACAAAAATATCTTAGTTTAAGAATTTGTGGTTGGTCGAGTTTACTTTCTTAGAGAAAGATTAGTTTCCATGCAAATCTGGGTTCCCAAGCTAGTATCTGACTAAATTGCTAGCTTATTCTTTGCCCGGATTCTTAATTAAAAAAAATTTACCTTAATACTGAATGTTTAATTTAATATTCTAAGGAATGATACACTGTTCACTAAAAACGATACTGAACGCCCTCAGGTTCGAATTCTCTTTGCTGGTGCAGATTTTCAGAATATGCAGGATGCAGTCCTATACAGAGATAAAACAGGGACCTTGTGGTTTCATTTCTAATCCGCATAATCTAGTTCTAGGATATCGATAGTTTCGATGCTGTATTCATTTCTTATCCGCATAATTTAGTTCTAAGATATCGATAGTTTTGATGCTGTATTAATTTCTTATCCGCATAATTTAGTTCTAAGATATCGATAGTTTCGATGCTGTATTCATTTCTTATCCGCATAATTTAGTTCTAAGATATCGATAGTTTTGATGCTGTATTCATTTACAATTAATAAATGGAGAACGAACACTTTCAAGATTTATTTAATGACAGTTAAAAAATACAGGTAACACTTGACAGTGGATCCTCATTGGACGGTCGTTATTTTAGACGAAAATAGTCAGAATTAAAATCTTTTTTACGTTTTTCCCTGCAGAATAATATTATAGTTTTATTTGATTTGTGTTGATACTTAACAAATTATAACTTTTAGTAATAATTTATGTACATACAGGGTGTCCCACAAAACATGACAGTTTGTTAATATATGTTTTAAATGTCTTCTCCCATAATAAAAGAGATTAATTATCATATATAAGAAATATAAAATGGCAGGATCATTTTATAGTAAAATTGATTTCAAAGTAAAATAATTTCAGTAAAAGATTTTGCTAACGAAATAAACTGCAAAAAGTCTTTGATATATAATATAATATATGTAGAAGAAGACATTCAAAACCATTCGCCTACTGTCATGATTTGTGGGACACCCTGTATATTCCGCGGTAATTTTTTTACAAAAGATAAATAAATTATAGCTATCGTCTTTATTTATAAACCACGATGTGTAATACTAGAAATATTCTCTGACCTGACCGGGGTGGCCGGCCAGGTATGTGACTACTGTCAGGCCACTGATGTAACCCTAGGAGCTGTAGTGTTCCTGGGTCAGGTGTTGGTAGGCTTGTCGATACTCATACTCTGGTACTATGTCTGGTACTTCAAGCACTCAGGACTTCAACCATACAACAGGTCAGGGGTTAAGGAGTAATAAGGAGCGCCAACTGGCGTGGAAGGTTGGTAGATTGCTTCTTTCGCCTGCCACCACCCCTCCTCCTGGTTTAGCTCCTTTCCCTCCCTCAATTAAAATCTTTTGCGAGTCTCCCCCTCCCCCCTATACAGAAAATTCTTTTGTTATGCCTATGTCTGCTCCAATTTATCTTAAGCAGCCTTATGAAAGGAGTTTTTGCCACAACCTCAAATTTTCTAATTCCTATATCTTTGCAACCTGATGATAAAAGCTTTGATATTTCAAACTATGAATTCTGTTAGATGACAAAATCTAATTTTGAAAAATTGAAATAACATTTTTTTAAGCCTTCAGGTTACAAAGATATAGGCATTTAAAAATTGAGTTTGTGGCAAAAACTGAGACCCCAATATACATAATACCAGGATCAGTCCTGTCCTGTCTTGTCCTACTTTTTATCTGTGAATATTACAGGATTCGAATTCTATATTTTTATCTGATAAAGAGTCGTAGGCCTTATAAAGGATATTTCGCAGTGGGAAGATGATTTCGTTTACAGCGCAATCTTAAACAATACGTTTGTTTGAAAGGCTTCGTTGTTTTCGGCGACCACGGTATTTATCCCTGCTGGTCTATTAATTAAAACGTATTTAGGCGTGTAAAAAAGAATGAAGGATATGTGTGGAGTGTGCTGGAGAATTTTTATGTTAAGCATGGACTAAAACCATTCTTCGATGATGCATTCTCAGAACCTCTTCTGGCAAAGTAACTTGGTTTTTTATTATCAAATATGCTTAATATTTTTTATCAAACTGGTTATTGGGTCGAATTGATACTTTAAAAAATAATGATTTTAAACCAAAACGTAAAACTTAATTAAATGAATTTCTTTATATATTTTCGGTTTTTGTCAACCGATTTATTTCAAATCTTAAAGAACGTAAAGAAAGCTTTGTTTCTGTTTGAAGACTTTAAGCAAGGTTTATTCCTAAGGTTAAAGATGATTATTTACAGAAAAATGTACGGCACACAAAGATCCAGGCTGCAATAAAAAACTACATCAATTTTCAAAACTGGGTCGACTTTGAAGTGTTGATTTGACCTTAGTAACTTTCTCGTACGTTTTTTGTATCCCTAATCATGTTTATTTAAATACAACAGCTTTATTTTTCAAAAAACAATTTTGGCAAAAATTTCATCAATTGCGTGAGAGCTTGCATCCTCTTGATTACTGCTGGCATATTAATTATGAAGGGTACCAAGCTCTACCAAGGTGTTGGCAACATTCTACCGAGTTGGTGAATGTTCTTTTTCGTGTAGTTTAAAGTTGGTTTGATTGAAAACCAGTGCTTAGGATTCGTTGGATCCGCAAAATATCCACCAAAAACTGTAAAAATATACTGTTTGCTCTCCAAACCCAAATCTCAATTGTTGAAAAAAGAGAGATTTTTAAAAAATTTCGCATTAAAAAGTAATGAAAAATTTGAGAAAAAAGTTGTCTTTAAAAAAATCAGTAAGGAATTGAGTTTTTGTCACAAACTCAAATTGTCTAATCCCTATATCTTTACAATCTGATGATGTAAACCCTTGATATTTCAAACTTAGAATATTTGGTCTAACAGAATTCATAGTTTAAAATATCAAAGGTCTACGACATTGGGTAGCAAAGATTTAGAGATTAGAAAAGTAGAGTTTGTGACAAAAACTCAGTTCCTTTATAATGAGAAAGGGTGGATCCAGGATCCTACTCTGCATCCGCATCAAAATGGATCCTCAGCACTCTGTTTAGAACATTAGATTTTTAATATTTCTCAGATCAACAGCTGACAACTTCACCGGGGCCCTGCTCAGCATCAGCCTGTCCTTCCCCGTAGAGAGCTGCAACAACGAGGTGATGGAGTGGTTGATGGCAGCAGGAGTTCTTCTACTCATCTCATCATTTATTGAGGTTAATTGTAAATTACATTACCGTTTACCACATATTGATTCATGTATTTATTTAATGCAAAATACGGATAATCATTTATCCAATCTTCTTGTTTTCTGGTTGTCCTGTTTAATTACGTTAAACCTAATAAAGAAAAAGGAAGGGCCTTATTAATATTTAGCGGAAACTATTTTACCATTTTACTTATTAGAAGAAAAAAGTATGCATATGAAGGGACTGTAGATGTTATTTTAAGTGAATTTCCATTTAAAAGAGGGACTTGTCCGAGTTATGAAGGTACCCCTGAAATCATTTATCTGAACAATAATGTGGAAGATACCGTCGTGTTTCTAGTTTGAAAAGTGTTAAATTCTTATGATTTATTTATTGTTTTCCTTAAGTAAAAATGCGCAAGTCACTATGTAGAAAAACAACATGGAGGATCACCTAAAATTATGTCTATAGATTCTACAGACATTTTAAACTTTGAATATACCTCAAAAATATTATTAATTCTAAAAAAAATTCTATTTTAACCTACTTCTTATACATAATATAGTAGTTGATTCGCTTGACCAGTTTTGATATAATTCAAAGCTAAAGTTTTAATATAATTATTATAAAGATTTATTTACACACAAAGATATAAATACATATATTAATGGTGTAGTTTAAATTTGTTTAAATAAATTTTTTGATTATATAGCTTTACAAAAGAAACAAGAAAAATATTCAAAATATGGTTATAGCTTTCAAGGACAATATAGCCAATACTCCAGTATAAAGATGATTACTTGGGCCTCACCACCAACATGTTCTCTCCATAAAACTGGATTATATAGAAAATAGTTTTAGAAAAATATTCAAAATATGGTTATAGCTTTCAAGGACAATATAGCCAATACTCCAGTATAAAGATGATTACTTGGGCCTCACCACCAACATGTTCTCTCCATAAAACTGGATTATATAGAAAATAGTTTTAGAAAAATATTCAAAATATGGTTATAGCTTTCAAGGACAATGTAGCCAATACTCCAGTATAAAGATGATTACTTGGGCCTCACCACCAACATGTTCTCTCACATAAAACTGGATTATATAGAAAATAGTTTTAGAAAAAAATAAAGATATAAGTTGATATAAATAATACATTGTGCACTCAAGCTTCATATTGAATATTTATGTAAATTGTAGATTCTTATAAAAATAGATTCATAATTTTTTTTTTTTAGAAGAACTTTACACATTTTGGACTTTTTGTGAAATATTCAAGACTTTGTATTCTGTATACGCCTCTGGTCGTTAGTTTTGTTTTATTACTATGTACATAAATCAGGATCTAAAGCAGCGCCTGATAGAGATGGTCGGGGACGACGTCGTTTACAACAGCAGCTTCAATTCCATCTACCTGTTCCTCACCTACCTTTGCTGCCCCATCTTCCTGGTAGAGCTCGTCATCTATGGCTACATCTGGTACAAATATTTAGCATCTATATTTATATTTATATTGATATTTATATTTATATTATATTTATATTTATATTTATATTTATATTTATATTTATATTCATTTTAATATTCATATTCATATTCATACTCATACTCATACTCATACTCATACTCATACTCATACTCATACTCATACTCATACTCATACTCATACTCATACTCACTCATACTCATACTCATACTCATACTCATACCCATACTCATGAAATGTCCACATGCCTGAAATGTATAAAATAGGAACAAATAAAGCCTAGAAATAAAGGTGTCCTTAGTCCTTGCCTCATCTAAATTTTTCTAACCTCCCTTCTCAATATTTAGTTATGTTTTCTTCCATTACCGGCCTACTGTCGACTGGGACAATATGAAAAGTGAGCACTACTGTGTCGAGGGTATCTGGCATCTCGTGCTCAGCATCATCATCGTCTTCGCTCTCCTCCTCGTCTACAGGATCGTCGTGGTATTCAACTCTTATTACAAGCAGTTTAGAAAACATGCAAGGTACCCAAACATCACAGTACATATAACAATTTTATTCAGATCGAATCAATCCAAATCATTTATTTTTTTCAGGAACCCACAAAGAATAAGAATGTACAATTTGTTTCCTTGAATTTATAATTCTCCATGCATTTATGAACTTTTTTCTTTTTCTCTAGATCATTTAATACATTCAAGATAGAAGACTTAATTTAATCCTGGAATCCTCATATTTTAAGAGTTTATGTCATCTTTGCAGTCTCGTTCTTTTTGGACAACCATCATTAAAACAGATATTAACAAAAAGTAAATGTAAAGTTACTACACCAGGAGAGCTGAACTAGTTTAAAGACATCTTTATGAGTTTGTTCATGAAAATACAGTCAAATTGCTCATTTTTCCCGAAGCTAAGGTTAGAACTGATACAAAATTACGATAATAATATTGGCTGGACTTATTAAAATACTGGATCATTTCACAGCTTTAACTCTAAAATACATTCAGAATAATCGAAAGATCCCTGTGTTTTCTGCATACTAACTTTTTTATATTAAACCATATATATTATTATTTTCTATTATGTCCAAAACATCACCAACATTGCAATAAACGATCTAAATATCATGTGGAACATTTTGATGTTTATATAAATATTATCTTGCTCTGAATTATCCACAAAGTAAAATCATGTGAGTTACTAATTGGTTAGCATTAATTGCTTGACTAATATAATGTAGATATTGAATTGATTATAAACCTAATGTTCTTTAAAGGAATTGAGTCTTAGCCACAAACTCTGATTTTCTAATTACTATATCTTTGAAACCAAATGTTTCAGACCTTAGATATTTCAAACTATGAATTCTGTTAGATCAAATAATATGAGTTTGAAATATCAAAGGTTTACAACATCGGGTTCTAAAGATATTGAGGTTTAAATATTTGATTTTGTTCCAAAGACTCGATTTGCTTGTGATCTGTCACAGTACTACTGTTTCTTGATTTTTTTATAATTACACAATGTTTTAGTTTGAAACAGATAAATCAAGAATCCGAAAGCCAAACACAAAACCAAGAAAGTGGGAATCAGGAGGAGGGAAGGACGGAAATAAAAATCCACGAAAAACCTGATATTCCTATTTTATCTGAGACGGATAAAAGACGAAGGTTGGGTGAGACATCAAAAGCTGCAAATGATGAAGAGGTTCAGAAGCTCCAGGAGAGAGATCAACACTCACCAAATGATCTCCAGGGTGATGAGGAGCAGGGAGATGATCTCCCGAAGGGAGAGGAGCAAAGAGATGTTCTCCAGGGGAATGAGCTCAAGGTGGAGGAAGAGCAGGGAGTTGAGCTGCTCTTGAACGAGGTTTACTCTCCCCCAGCAGCTCCGCCTCAGCAAGAGCTTCCTGTGGAGGGACTGATTAGTCGAACCATCTGGGATTGGAAAACAGAATAAATATAATTAGAATTAACTACAGACATAATGTGATATTGCTCATGTTTTTATGTAAAATTTTAAGGGATTGTAAAAGTAATTTTAAAGAATTCGGTTTCAATTTTAAAAAAGCACAATTTTCTTAACTAAGAATCAGTGTGACAATCTCTTTGAAATAAAAAGTTCGATGGGGTCAAAAACATTTTTGTAAACACTGAAAATATTTCATTTCATCTTTATTTAGATGTGTATTTTGTGATCTTTTGCATGCCATCATAAATTGCATATAAAATAGTGTTAATATTTGGTAGATTTAAATTTAAATTTATTTCAGTTAAAAGTTGTTTAATTTTATAATTTTACAGATATTTTACTAAGAACGCAGAAGATGGCGATCGTTAAGACGTAGATGTCGGTCAGTGCAAGTTCTTCTGATGCGTAAATTATGGGCCCCCTCCAATTGCATACACCAATATGTTTTCCATGAACCCTTTTGGATTCTTAATAATGTAACTGCTGAATAATCCATGAATCAGTAGTCTACTGCTTCTGGTTAAGAAAGGTAGAAAGGATTGAATCCAGTCTCAGAGCTGTTTCCTCCTGATCAAATAGTTAAAAATGAGAGTTCCCGTCACTCTTCGTGGATTGTTTTTCAAAGATCCATTCTTCCACTTGAACTGGGACAAATGCGACAAGCTGAAAGAGCACGTTCTACAAGTATCCGAGGAGATTCGGAGAAAGGATGAACATGCTCTACAACAAATGAAAACTGAAGCTGAGAAAGAGAAAGGGATAAAAATGGACGAAACTTTGGTATTTCCAAAACACTGGATGGTTTCCTTGAAACTGGGGTTGACCGGGGATCTCGACCTCTTCCCAGAGGACGGAGATGAGGAGCTCATCATGTATCATTGCGACAAGAACAGTCTCATGTTGTGTCTCGACGTTCATCATTTCAGACCGGACGAGATTAAGATCGTCGAGGAGAACGGAATGATTGTTATATCAGCATTTCAAAACCAACATTGGTTATCAGGGACTAGGACGATATCTAGACAGTTCCGGAGAACCTTCGCTCTGCCGGAAGGAACTACTAGAGATGATGTATGTGCTAATCTCTCCTCGGATGGAATTCTGTTCATGTCTATTCAGAAACTAACCCTGGATCAGATCCTAGCGGAGAAGGAATGTTTAACTGTGGATTATTTGTAGAAAATAAACGTAAACATATATTATATTGCCATTTAAATTTAGTTTATTTGGTCTATTACAAGACATATAACAAGTTACTCCTTTTATATATAAATATATATTTCAGTTTTTAAACTTCATATTTTATTAAAAAAAAATATATTTATATCAATACAAAGGAATTGTTATTTAAATGATTAAGGAATTAAGTCTTTTCCACAAACTTAAATGTTCAAATTCCTATATCTTTGCAACCCATTGTCATAGATCTTAGATATTTCAAAGTATGAATTAGATCATATAATTTAAGTTTGAAATATAAGGTTGCAAAGATATCGGGATTAGAAAATTTCAGTTTGTGGCAACGACTAGATTCCTTTATGCAACAATACATAAAATCATGCATAGATTAAATAACACAAAGAGAGGATTGCGTTATCTGGTTTAAAATCCTTTTTTATATTTCCTTTCATCTGTTTTCTCGTTTCTTCTATTCCTTTTTAACTGATTTTATAAGCTTCCGCTTCCAAAGAATTAGTTAAAATAAATTTGTGTAACTGTATGATTTAGCTTGTGATTATTTGTATTATTTAATTTTGCATTGTAAACTTTTATTATTTATTTCTATTTACACTGTAAAGAACCATTTTTCTATGTTCCTTTTCTATATAAATGTAAAATTACTAGAAATTCAAGGCGCTTCGCGCCCTTTTTTCTAGGCTTTTAGGGCGCTTCGCGCCCATCTTCTAAATTAATTGTGAACATGTTCTCTTTGTGTACATCGTAAAACAAAACAAAAATAATTCGCGGATTTTCACAAAAAATTTCGCGGATTTTAAAAATTTTTAAAAATTTAATGACGATTGAATTTTGATGGAGACAAATATTTGAAATTTTGATTTTTCATAAACCTTCCCTGGGGTCCCTAGATGTACCACAAAAAATTTGGGCCCGATCGGTTCAGCCGTTTTGACGTTTATTGGATACAAACAAACAAACAAACAAACAGACAAACAAACAGACAAACAGACAGACAAGCCAAATTCATATATAGAAGACATTGTTTCACAATGTACATGGTTTTGAATAGTTTTTTTTTTAGTTAGTTTTCATTATGATGGAAAATGATAATATCAGTTCCAGTGCTCAGTCCACCTACGGACCTGGATCTGTCCAGGACGGAGTAGAACGGAGAGATGATGGAGGAGGATCAAGTCCCAACCTTGAACACTGGATGAAGAGACACATAACGAACAACATACTTGGGGAGGCGGAGAGGGATTTGAAGGATGCCCTGGAACATCAGAAACAGCGGAGGGCTTTGAAGAAGAGAATGCGTATGATGGAGAAGGACTTGAACCGTCCTAAAAAATCTCTCTCTGCGTACAATATATTCGTTCAAGAAGCTGTGCGGAAGATAAAGGATAAAGAGGGGGGATCAGAGACTCATCGCGTATTGTTTGCTCAAGCAGGTAACTGGGGGTTAATTCAGGCGGACACTTCTCTCCGTTTTAACGAATTCATGGATATCAAATCCAGGGATAGACACCACCCGCCCCGCCCCGGCCCTTTCATAGTTCATGGTTATCACATAGAAGTCACAAAAATACCCTTAAAATTTCCGGGTTGTATGTGAAAGAAAAGAAACAGTATATTCTCAGTGTTTAAAAGACAAATGCTGTTCCTAATGTTTTTGTCACACACCCCCTTGTTAATGTTTGATTTGGAAAACTTAAAAAGAATTTCGAAAAAATGAACAGGAATAATTAATTAATAATTAGTTGGGGAAAAGTATGAAAAAGGCAAAATAGCTTCCAATTTCACGTCTAGTTTCCTAGTTTCCTTACATTGCTTCGACAAAAATCCCACCCCACCCATTTAATTTTTGAACAAAGGCTACGTGATATATCATCAAAAGAATATGTAAAGAAAGAAACCACTTTTTATGTAAATCCAAACATTAAATTTTAAATTACAATTAATTCTCCAAAAATTCTTAAAATGTTTTTTTTAATCTTCATGATAGAAACAAATATCAAGAACTGAAGAGTTTTAGAGTTTTAGAGCACCTTATTTAACACCGAATTTAAAATGTTTCTTTTCTTTGTGAAGGAGCAGAATGGAACGGATTGGAGGACTCGGAGAAGCAGGAGTACTATGAGAAGGCTGCTGAGCAGAGACTCAAGTATATTAAATTTTCCATTACACAAAACTAAGAATGTTCATTGTTTTGAGGCCTGTTATCAAACATTTAAAGTTTTTATGGCTTCACAAGACAAGTTTGCTTTTTTTACACAAAGCAAAAGTTTTATTCTAATCAAAGATATTAACCAAAACGATTTTTCCCACTCCAACGAGAGTGGGAGGGTAAACCTTCTCGTTTGGACCGTGAATGGCGTCATATATGCATAAACTTAACATCTGCAGTGTGCTCACCCATTTATCGCCCGGACTGCACCTTATTCACATCCAGTATTTTTTCTTATTTTTCTTTCTATGTTTAAAAACATTAATTTTAATTTTTGCGACGCATTTAAAGATGCGTTGGTTTTCGATTTTCGTCATTGTTTGTAAATACTCTTAAACTTATAAATTCTCGAGTGGATTAAGATATGGAAATGTTTTTTCACATAATTTTACATGCATATTTTACTACTTAGGCACAATGAAGAGATGAAGGCTTATGAGGCACGTTTGGTAAGATTTTAGATTTTTTACTCATTTCTGGGAGAAATAAATTCAGACTAAGGTTACCTTAGTCCTAGTCTTAATGTCCCTAGAATTGATTTTTTTGTAAGATGGATTTTTTTGTTTATGTTCATTGTTTTCAGTCGTCGTATATATTGATTTATTTCTGTTAAAGGGACGGACTGTATTAATTATATATATATATATATATATATAATTATATATTGATGTTAATTATTTTTAAAACTAATTATTTTCAATTGTGGTTTTAATACAAAGTGACTTGCGCGCGCGTTTTTAGTCCAGAAACATGGAGGAATTATCTGAATCAAACTCTTTTAAACCTAAGAAAACAACAATATCATTGATCAGATAAAGGTTTTAATGGTACCGTTAGGAATCGGGTATTCCCATCGTTGCATGAAAGATCACTCACTTGAAATTACGGTCACAGTCCCTTTAAGATTATTTAACTTATTTTAAGAATTCTCTAATTATCACTGACTTTCATGATTAATATGAGTTAGCTCTGAAAAGTGAAAGTTGTCAATTTGTTTAAGGATGCAGAGTATAAGAAGTAGAAAAACATTCTCAACATCGACCTCAAGATCTGCTTCCCACAGTTATCAGCCATATCAGAGACCAGAGTTTTGTCTTTTACTCGTGGTCCCTGACCTCGAATACCATGTAACCATGTCCTTGCAACCAGAGGACAGAACCTACTGTGCATTAAATTTATTTACGTTGGCTTGTTAATCTATTTTTTTCTATTTCTGATAAGTTTCGGACTTTTTTTAATTTAATACTTCGTAGATTTGTTTCGCCGCGACATATAGATTTTGATTAAAGAAAATTGTTTTTTTTTTGTTTTAACATAAACATGTTAGATTGTAGTTCGTGTGAGATCAAGTTGAAATATCTCAATTGTAAACTTAATTTTCGTTACATAACTTTTCTTTTTCTTAACCTTTAATTTTAAATGTAAAGCTTTTTTGAAATGTAAAGGAATGGTAAGTGAATGTTTAATGATAGTTCGTCTTTCCTACAGAAAAGATGGAAAAATGCATTCGTTTAGAGATATAACGAGATACAACGAGATACCGCGTTAAGATCAACATAGTTCAGGTATCTTCTTTTTGCAAAATAAAAAATTGAGTGGTAAACGGTCAAAGAAAACCAAATCTAGAAATAAAATAAAAACTATAACTAAAAAGTGCATAGACTCTAAGACTCAGTCCTTAAAACAGCGCTTTCATTTTCAAAATATTTTCGACACTCCCACCAAACCCTATAAACTTCATGTTTTATACATAAATAAATAATAACTTATTATTACTTGATTAAAATCTACTTAATGTTTAAGGACATAAGGTTGAAGTTGGGAGCTGATGAGAGCAAGGATTGCAGTGCTAACGAGAGTTTAGAATTTGAAGTATAAAAAAGTATGATGTAGAATGTAGAATGTAATCACTAGATTTAAATGTGATTTTTGTGATAACTCTAAATTGAAACTAGCTTATGAGAATTATATTATATCGTAATTTTTGCTTTTGGTTTTTATTTAATATTTGTGAGCTAAATTTTGAATAGTTTAGTGATCTATTTGAAATTAAATATGGTTCGAGTCATATATTTTTTAGATAAATAGTTCATAAATGAAATTGTATTTATAAATATGAAATCTTAGCTCTTCTTTAAACAGACACAGAAAAAAAAACTTCTGAAAATTCAAGAATGAGGAAAACCCCAAATAAACGCATTCAATTGCCGGGAATTAAGATACGTATTTCATTCTGAGAATTCTTCACGATAATTCAGTTTTCTTAGTTCTAGCGTTTGTGAATCTTTACTTTCGAAACAATTTAACATAGAATCATGTGTCAGCTTTTTTATATATTTATGAATATCAAAGAACTTCGACTATGAATATCGTTATGGGACGTGAAACAATTTGTTCAGTACAATTCTTTGATGAATAAAGTATAAATAGTGAAAAATATATTTAAAAATATTGATATTTACTGCTCTAAATGTAGAAAAGGTAAACAAATTCTATTGTTAAAGGAAGTGAGTTTCGTCGCAAACTTTAACTGTTCAGCAACCCGATGTCGTAGATCTTTGACATTTCAAACTATGAATTCTGTTAGATCAAATAGTCTAAATTTGAAATATCTTCGTTTTACGCCATATGGTTGCAAGAAAAGAAAAGAATTAAAGGGAGTGACCGGCTATGCAAGGTAGTTGAACTGAGTATGCAGTGTTGAGGAAAACTTCTTTCGGATTCATTTGAGACATATTAAACAATTTTAAAGATTTGTAAATCCTGATTTTGAGCTCAAATTCGACGTTCAAAATTCCTACTTTGGGGGTGGATACGTTTTCAAAATTAGTTTTTTTTTAAATTATTGTTTTTTGTCCGCCTCTGCTCACCTCTTATCCGTTCCTCTCTTTTCCTTTTTTAACAAAACCAAAAAAATTCTTCCAACGCGCGGAATAAAATAATTTGAAATGATAGGACGGGTCAATGATGATTTTTTATCATTCATGGTTTTGTATCTAGCTGCCTTTTTAATACTATAAAACATTAAGAGAGTTAAATGAATTCATATAATAGGAAAGCAAACATTTAGTCAATAACAGGGGAAACCTGTCGGGTTTTTAGAAATGCGTATCTGCGGTTAAAAATCGTTAGTTACGCAAAATCCCTGCGTACTTTCTTTATCCGTCATCCTTAATTAAAACCGTGTATCTCTCAGCTGGTTTAACAACATCTACGCCTGCGTTTTGTCCTCTTCTCTTGATCCCCCCACCCCCCGGCCATCTATAGATTTCCCCAACTCTGCTATTCCCCCCTCCCCGGGAATCTACCCCCTCCTCCTCTGGTTCCCTGCCTGTCTCGGCCTCAAACCTCCGACCAGAAAGAAGGGCCCCGAAACTTATTACATCATAGAAATTTTTTTTTTCTTCGCAACAAACTAAACTTTATAAATTTAAGATTAATTTTTAAACGAAAAAAAAATATTTTTACTAATTTTTCCAAGGGTTGGAATAAAGATGGAGGTTTCGGGACTCCATAGTCAGGTTTGCCTCCATACTCCAGTCTCAGTGTGGGAGGTTTATCACGAGGTTTATCCTACAGACACGCCTTCTCCTCCCAGACACACCTACCCTGCCCTACACGCCCACATTTATTACTCAGGTATTAATCCATCTTTGAGGCGTTATCTCAGGTTTATAAAAACAAAATATTTAATAATAAAGTTGGAAGCTTTCTTATACAATACATGATATAAACAACAGATAATAGTTGCAATCTATACTATATATATATAAAAACACAGTCCTACACTTTGTCTTGTCAAACAACAATGAAATTAGAAACATTTTATTAGACTCGTTTAATCAAGTTCTATAAAAATTATAAATAATTCTAATTAAATTTCACACAAGTACAATTATGTAAACAAAATCGTGATCTTTAATTTAAAGTTTGTTTCATTCATAAAATAAAGTTAAAGAGGATTCTTACTTATAACCTCAATTACTCTGCAAATTATGTACTGTACCGTATTGTAAATGTACACTGTACAGTTCGTTTTGTTAAGATAGTAACCCACAAAATATGAGATTTCAGAGACGACTGATCTGGAATTTTTTCTTATCTCTGCAACTGTGAAGACTAATTCAAAGACTAAAATAGACCTTGAATTAGATACTTTTTAAGAGTTATGTGTCGTCATTTAAGTCTCATTTTTTTGGGTAACCCTGTAAAAGAACAGTTTGTACAGATCAATACATTTTTCTTTAAACAGCTGTGCCAGGGTTACAAAATGTACTGTCTAAACCAGGAACCCGAAAATGTTTATTAATATCATTTCTTTCAAAAACTGCAATACACTTTTAAGTAAACAAAGAAATAGGATTTCCTGGTTTATAATTATACCCCTGGAGATCTAACATTTATCATCAATAGTAATATTCACTGCACAATATTGTGTATTCAATGTATATTTAGTCTAAAGAAAGTTCTTTTTAATACAAATAAAAATAATTAATTGTTACAGGTTGTAAATAGCATAATTCAATATTCAATCAATTACAAGCTCAAAATGAAAAAGGGAGGAAATTTTTATTGTAAAAGTATAGATATATATATATAATATAGTTAGACCCCCCGCCCCCCTGTCAAAGGCAATACGTGAAAATGATAGGACCCCCCCCCCTTCTCATGTTACACCTCTGGTTACGCAACAACAAAAAATATATTAAAAGGTAAAAGTCTAAAAAAAGCAATTTGATCATTAGGAATTACCGAAAAATTTCGATCATGCACAGTTTGATATATTGTGACCTACTATTACAAAATGTCAAAACTCTTGAATTTGGGATCAGTGCAATCTTAAGAAGGATATTTTAATACTGCTCTGTAAGGATCATCTTCTAAATTATCATGTATATCTCCTTCACTCAACTGCAAGATTGCTATTCCTCAGAACAGAATAATTGTATTAACCCCCTAGCTTGGGCCGGAACCCAACTGTGCCTGAAAACTTGAGTTTTCATACAAACATCAATCTACTTAACTTTAAGCAAAGCTTAGAACATTTCTGTAATTCATTCAAGTTCCCTCATCAAAATTTGAGTCAAATCAGTCAAGGGGTTCATGAGTTATGATCTGACATACAAACACACAGATATTTATACTTAATGAATAAACATAGATATCTAAAGAAAATGGAGGTATTTTGAGGTTTATGGTGTTAAGTTTTCGAAGTAACCCTTAAATTGCGAGCTCATAACATTTAATCAATTCATAGAAGTCTTTTTCTTTCATGCTTCAGTAATGTGGCTGCATGTTAAAGCAGACACACAACATGCAGTTGCCGCATGCTACAACTAGCAGAATGTATGCTGTTTCATAGTGATTGCATGTCAGCTTAGAAACAGATAACAGCCAGAAAAAAAATTCACTGCCCTTTTAAAATTTTGTTTTAAAAATTTTTAAGTAAAAATAAATGATAAAAACATATCTTTGCAACCCAATGTCGTGATCTTAAATATTTCCCAAATATGATCTCTGTTATATCAATTAATTTTTTGAATTATCAGGTTGCAAAGATGTAGGGATTAGAAAATTTGATTTTGTAGTAAATACTCAAATCCATAAAAGATCAATTTAAAGAATCTGCTATGAGCATATTATTAATAATTTCTATAATTTCAAGGAGAAGATTAATCATATTTCATGCATCAATCAATATATTGGATTTATTCCCCAGGGAATTCCTTCTGTTTAGAATATCCTCAACATTTCCGGTTTTCAAATAGGCAACTCAACTTGATCAATTGTTTACCTATTTTTGATTCTCCTCTGGGGTGTAGTCAGGAATATTTTCCTAGGGTGGGCTCAGGTGGCCCAAAAAACCCCTGAAAACCATAGATTTTACTGACCCATGGGGGGGGAGAAGCCCCCTCCCCCTGAATACGTCTATGATCCCCCGCCCTGAAAAACTACACACTTTTTAATATTTCGACTGTCAGAGCTCGGTTATTTCTCTCAATTTGTAAAGATGTAAAAAAAGAATTTGTATTGGTTGGAAATACCCTTGAGCAAATTGCTTCCTTCAGTCTGATATATTGTTTTTATAAAATTATGTTTCATGGTATTTTTAGAGATTATCCTTGGTTTTTTATTAGAAGAATGCAGTGCCCGGGGAAATATTGATTTATTATAAAGAATATTGATTGAACATTTTCTCAATGAACGTTGTACAGAATCAACAATAGATACAAAAGAGAACTGGGGTAAAAAGGATATTAAAAGGTTTTTATACGTAGTATTAGATAGGTGTAGAAGAGTAAGAATAGATAGGAAATAAGCTATGAAATTAACCAGGACACAATGGTCCAAAAAACCGATGAGAATTTTTCCAATTACTTCTTAAAAACTAAGGCTAAAACCAGTGCTTTTATAACGGTCTAAATTGTATATTTCTAAGGCATAAGTCCATCCAGTCTTAAAAATTGATGTAACTTTTTATAGCAGGGTAGATATAAGTGAGGAGCGAATAAGGTTGAGAATTAGGGTAGAGAATTTAGATGTAAAGTTTTAATGTATTCTCTAGAGAGTCGGCACAGCAAACCTTCACTAAAACTTCATTTAAAAATAATAGTCATAAAAAAGTAGATAAAAAAAAAATTTTATGATGTACTAAAAAAGGCTTGAAAAGCATAATTCAGAAACTAGAATTTTAGAAAAACACCCTTAAAAACCTGAAAAAGTAGAAAAGAAAAATGTTGTTTAATCTGTGGGCTAAATTGGAAAAGATTTGCTCATGAATACTTGATGGCTGAATCTTTCTCCCTCCCACCTCTTGTATAGTTATTAAATAAATTGTGGTAGATATAAGAGAGGACTAGGAGGAGGATCAGGTTCTATCCTAGATCCGTAATTGGGTGTATCTTGTATCCAGGCATAACTATGCTATGAGAGACAGAGAAATCGTTAAGAAGAAACCTTCTCAGGATTCACCTTATTTAGTATTAACAGAGAGAAAAGATAATTAAAAAACTGAGGAAAAATAAGAAAAAGAAAGAATATGTACGACCCAGTTACAAATTAGAGCCACAATCTGGTTTTTATATTATTATTATTAGTTTGTGTCTATTTTTATCCAAAACAATCTTGATTTTGTCTAGCTAGCATTTAGATATTTAGAAAGAAAAAATTATGCTGATCAATTTTCTGATTCAGCAATTTTTGGAGGTTTTTTGGGCAAAATTACCGCCATAAAGATTTAGATGAGAATGTATATATGTATATAATGAACTTCTGTTATTTTGTATTGGTTCAAGGGGTAGATATATCTTTTAACTTATATAGCAACCCAATTAAAACATATGAAAGAGATTCATTTAGATGAGAAGGTATATACGTATATAATGAACTTCTGTTATTTTGTATTGGTTCAAGGGGTAGATATATCTTTTAACTTATATAGCAACCCAATTGAAACATATGAAAGAGATTCATTTAGATGAGAAGGTATATACGTATATAATGAACTTCTGAGTTATTTTGTATTGGTTCAAGGGGTAGATATATCTTTTAACTTATATAGCAACCCAATTAAAACATATGAAAGAGATTCATTTAGACAGAATTGCTAGTTCGACTTTTAGACCTCGTAACTCAAACACTTTTTGAGTTCTTAGGTTTATAAATAGGACCTGAGATTGGAGCTTTTGTATGAATATTGTTAATCTTGAACCCTTGATCTCGATATACAGTGTGGACACTTTTAAATTTGAGGATTACTGCCTAATTCCTTGATAAAAGATGTCCCTTCAGGGATTAAATTAATCCATTGATCTGCATCGTATGAAGATCAATGCTTGATCCTTAGATAGATGATCCTTAGAGTGCTGACTTCTAGATAAACAATTTTAAATAATTTTTAAGAATAATGTTTTATCATCTAAGATTATAACATCCCTTCCTCTCTCCTTCTCGTAAGCTTACTTAAAGAGTGGAATTCCCCTAAGTAACATTAGCAAACTAAATTAGGTTAAGAACTTCAGAGAAAATTAATGATAATGGAGGAGAATTGAAAGTCCACAGTAAACCAATTGATATATTTTTAAATCAGGGGACTGTAATTTCAATTGACTTTCTACATATAGAGAGCATGGTATGACTGAAAAGTAAAAAAGAAATAGACTTTTTTACATGCTTTGTAAAAACATCTTTTTATTCAGGATTGTCTAATAGACGGATCACATATTGGTATTGATCAAAATTAAGCCATAGGCCATGAAATCAACCAAATCATATTTTAATTATAGACTTAAATTATCAGTAATGTCAAGTTTCAATTTTGTGACTTGATACCCCTTCTATCTTTATCCTTTTATGGCATCTTTTCCTAGGTAAAGGTTTTAGGAGGGGGATAATTTGAATTGCTTATTCGCTAAAAGGGACTGTGAGCGTAATTTCAAATAACTCTAAATGCAAAGATGCCAATGCCCGATTTACAACGGTACCATTGAAAGTTTTATCTGATCAAGTATAAACTAGATATTCATGTTTTTTGTTTCTTTACATGTTAATTTTCATTTATGTTTTCTGAGACAGTGACTTGCGAATTTCTTGTTTAAAGGAGCAAAGGAGAAACTCACAGAAATAAACACTTTTCAAATTAGAAAAACGACGGGATCTTTCACATTTTTGATCAGATTAAGATTTCTAAGGTACCATTGTAAATCGGGCATTGTCATCTTAAATTACGCTCACAGTCCCTTTAAGAATAAGATCCTATAATCCCCTTGCTGCTTGGATTTTAGTCTCAACCCTGGAATTAATCCTGTTATTAGAGCCGATGCAATTTTGTAAAAAGAAACCAAGTTTGGTATTTCAAACCTTGAAAATCTTGCAATTTAATGCAGCTGCATAAAACTTCTGATCACTGAAATCCATTTGGTTCACATTTTCCATTGATTTAGTCACTCATTGCCATTTGGTGTAATCACTTTTTCATTGAATTTGCATTCATATTCCGTAACTCTTTGTTCACTTTGAAATGAAAACTTTTAGTTCCCTCCACTTTAATGGAACTGTTGATTCTCTATAATTTGCTCTGAACAGCTTTGGCCTCTGGAACAAAACTTAGTTAAATATTAGCAGAAATACTAGTTATAATATGTTATGCAGATTTTATAAAAAAAAATTAATCTTTTTCTAAAGAAAAACACAAATCGAATCTATTTGTTTTAAAAAAATGTTCTGTGCTTTAAGTTCATGCATTCAGGGGCGTATTCAGCAATTTGGAGGGGGGGGGGGCTTAACCTTTTATGACATCTGATAAAGCCCCCCCCCCCCCCGCCTGGAAATTATTATTTTACAGGAGGGGCCCTGAACCCCCCTTTAAACGCTTCCGTATGAATTTTCTTATACCCTTGGATTTTTAAGAATCCTTATTGTAGTGTTGAACCACTAAAACATTGTCAATTTAGAATACCTCCCTGTATTAATGTGCATATTGCATGATAAAAACATGATCATTGCTGAGCTCAACAAAAATATGTTTTTCTTTTTTGTTTAAGTGCTTCACAATTCATAAAAGAGAACTTTTGATTTGATATGTTCGTCTATTTCAGCAAGGTTCTTAAGTTTTCTTGGCTATCATATTACAAATCTAGAATTTAGAATACATTTCTGAATTTCATTATTCAAATTATTTTATTTTACAAATTGACATTCAACATGCGGTCCAATGTGGGGGAAGGGGGAGAAAAGAAATCAAAACATGAGCAAAAAGAGAAGAGAATTTTTATAAAGTTGAATTGGTTCCCTTTACAGATATCCTATAGCAAGAGAATAGATGTAAACTAGCAAAGATAAATTATTTTCTATCCCACAGGGGAAAAAGATACTTTAGTTTGTTTACTGATAGATAAACTTTTTTAAACTGCATTTTGTGCTGGTTTAAAAAATCATTTTTAAGTAGAAGAAACCACCCTTTTTTCCTTTATCAGATAGTTTTCTACATTTCCTCATCATTTTTTATAATACAAAAAAGCTCGGGAAAACAGAGAATTAAAAAAAAAAATTCACCAGATATTGATGTTCTTAAGTTCAGGTTGAATTTAGAGGGGAAAAACTGTCCTTGTGCATTGTCATTATGTCAACATAATTCATTTTACCATATATTGTATTATGAAGGGAATAGATAGTGTTTTTCAAATTCCACGCCAGGCACTTCAGATCGAAATAAATAAAAACGGAAACCTTTTTATTTTTAATGCATTTGAAATCCGAAAAGTTGTATGATATATGTAAATATGTAAAGTCTCCAGTCCCAAATCCTTTCCATTTTTAAACATTTTCTACACTTTCACACTTTCACAGTTTCTACACTTTCTACACTTTCTACACTTTCACACTTTCACTTTTTCTACACTTTTACACTTTCTACAGTTTCACACTTTCTACACTTTCTACACTTTCACACTTTCTACACTTTCACACTTTCTACACTTTCACACTTTCTACACTTTCACACTTTCTACACTTCACACTTTCTACACTTTTTACACTTTCCACACTTTCTACACTTTCACCTTTCTACACTTTCACACTTTCTACACTTTCTACACTTTCGAACTTTCACACTTTCTACACATTCACCTTTCTACACTTTCACACTTTCTACACTTTCTACACTTTCGAACTTTCACACTTTCTACACTTCACACTTTCTACACTTTTTACAGGTTTCTCTACACTTTCTACACTTTCACACTTTCTACAAGTTTCTCTACACTTTCTACACTTCACACTTTCTACAAGTTTCTCTACACTTTCTACACTTCACACTTTCTACAAGTTTCCACTTCACACTTTCTACACTTTTTACAGGTTTCTCTACACTTTCTACACTTTCACACTTTCTACAAGTTTCTCTACACTTTCTACACTTCACACTTTCTACAAGTTTCTCTACACTTTCTACACTTCACACTTTCTACAAGTTTCTCTACACTTCCTACAGATTCAACTGATTTTTGCTTTCATTAAAGAACAATTTTATCCTGTAAAGTTAAGCAATAAATGTCAGAAGACAAGGAAATAATGGTTTTCTTACAATTTCAAAATTTAGAATTTAGAAAAAAAGTCGAAATTTGGTAAAATTTTCTTTTTTCATATTTTCTTAATTATTTAGAAACAAAAAGGCCCCAGATTGGAAGAATATAATGAATTGTAGAAATTTAAATGAGGATGTTAAGCTATTTTTAAGAGTGTTGAAAAGGAAACTAATTCAAAGCTTGTACATTTTTACAAAATACATTCATATATTTCGTGTGTGAAATGAATTAATTTCACAGATATAATTTGAATATTCAAATTATTTGCAAAGTAGACTTTGATGTTAAAAATATTAGAAGTGTGATAAAAATATTTTTACAAAACTAGATCTACATATATGCTACATATATGCTACTCATGCAGACGGTAGAATCCGCCACTCAAATTTTCAACTTAAATCAAAACAATAATAAAAGAAATTAAGTCTTAGCCACAAACTCTTTTTTTCTAATCCCTATATCTTCGCAACCCAATGTAGAAGGCGCCATGACAAATTCCTGAAAGACAAACTCCTGAAAGACAAACTCCTGAAAGACAAACTCCTGAAAAGACAAACTCCTGAAAGACAAACTCCTGACGAGACAAACTCCTAAAAATAAAAACTTCTGAATTACAAACTCCATAATATTAAATTTAAAAAAATGTTTCACAATTTATATTTAATCCAGCCGCAGCGCTCGGCCCAGAAAGGGTCATAACTTAACCTAACCCATGGCCGCAGCGCTCGGCCCCCTAGCCTGTCCTAGCCGCAGCGCTCGGCCCAGAAAGTGTCTTAACTAACCTAACCCATGGCCGCAGCGCTCGGCCCCCTAGCATGTCCTAGCCGCAGCGCTAGGCCTCGGCCCAGAAAGTGTCTTAACCTAACCTAACCCAAAATAATAAAAAATAAATTATAATAAATTTGCTTGTTATTCTGATCATTGCAATACTTTGCTGCTTGAAGCATATTCAAATTACTAAAGATTGAGAATTTTTTCTAGGATATTTGCGGATTTTGTTTCCTAAAGTTTATGAATATTATCATATTTCATTCAGAGAAAATTTTCATAATTTCAGGAGTTTGTCTTTCAGGAGATTGTCTTGTCAGGAGTTTGTCTTGTCAAGAGTTTGTCTTTCAGGAGTTTGTCTTTCAGGAGTTTGTCTTTCAGGAGTTTGTCTTTCAGGAGTTTGTCTTTCAGGATTTTGTCTTTCAGGAGTTTGTCTTTCAGGAGTTTGTCATGGCACCATGTAGAAAACCTAAGCTAATTCAAACTACATATAGTGTATGTTACGTCAAATGTTCTAAGTTTGAAATATCAAGGTCAGGTTGCGAGCATATATGGATTGGAAAATTTGAATTTGTGGCAAAGACTCAATTCCATTTTCTGAACTGAACAAAATTACAAGAGACATTTTAAGCATTTTAAGGATTATTAATATTAAATTAAAATTAGTAGAAATTTAAACGTTAAAATTTCGATTTTTTTAGCCCACCACCGAGGGTCCACAAAAAATGTTCAGCCCAATCGGTCCACCCGTTTGGCCGGCTGTACGCAACATATATATAAATGGCTTGTTTTATGATATAGATATTCCATTAATATCCTTTCTATGTTACAACAGTGGAGGAAGGAGGTTCCAATATATTAATATTTTTATTTTTATTAAAAATGTCATGACAAAATTACACTTTTTTCTTTAAATATAACTCAGATTAAAAAATTTAACTTTGGAACACGCAAGATGTGTTTTTTACTGAAAATACAAATTAAGTGAAATATATCCAATAAAATTATTAAAAACGTTGGAATTCTTTGAATTTTTACTGTAATTTGTTATCAACACTTTATTTAATTCATAATGAGTAATCGTTCCAATAATTGCATGTTCAGAACAACTGACAATTTATTAGAAATTGAAATTGTAAGAAATGTATAAATGGCAATTTTTAATAGCAGCTCCAAGTTCATTATTTTTTTAAATAATTTTTTTTAGTTGAGTAACTGGGAATAAAAAATTCATTTTACAAATTTTTAAATGTTTTAGTTTTCAAATTTTAAACTAGTCGTCCAAAATCCAAATTCAACCATAACCAATTTAAAAAAAAAAATTGCTCTAAAAATACAAAATATAACTGTTAAAAAATAATCTCTGAATGGTTCATTTTTTGCCCAAAGAAAAAAAAGTAAGAAAATTATTGGAAAATTTTCATTTTTTCAAAAAATCAGTTAATATCGAAGAAATTTGCATGGCCTGGATCCGGATCCGTTTTTTTCAGGACATTCAAATGAAATGAATCCTTATTTACTTTTCTGAAATATAACTTTTAATACTTGTGTTTCCTCAAGTTTTCACTTTACGCCATTAGTGAGAAAAGTAATTTGTTTAATGTTATAAAGGGTTCAAGGGATTACTAAACTCATTTTTTTCAGAAGAGTTGTTTTAAAAATATGCAAGATTTAAATTTCAGTAAAAAATATAAACTTTTGTTTATTGTAAAGGGGTATAGGGTTATAATTTGTAAAAATGACAAAATAAAAATTTACAAAAATGGGTAAACATAAATGATAAATATGTTACATATGTATTACATACCCCTTTTATTGCAAACCGGAGAATATTGTAAATGTTGGAGATATTGTGATCCATAGAATAAATAATGAATGGTTTATCTTTAGAATCTTTCATACCTCCTCAAATACAAAATAATATTTCCGTTTGTTTATTGTCAAAAGGAATTGAGACTTTTCCACAAACTCAAATTTTTAATCCCTACATCTTTGTAAGCTGATTGTGTACTTTTTTATATTTAAAACTAAGATTATTTCATCTATAGGTATATATCTAAGATCTACGAGGTTGGGTTGCAGCAAATATATAGAAATTAGAAAAACAGAGTTTGTGGCAAAGACTTATATCTTTTAAAACCAAACCGTGACATTTTTTTCCTCGTATGAATTTTGTAACGAAGACATTTTTGACAAAATACTTCGATCTCAGCCGCTATATATAGTGTTCAATTAAATTCCTCTTTTAGAAATAATTGGGTGTTTATTGAAAGAGAACAAGTGTTTTTTATTCTTAATTACAGATATATTTATCAACTCTATAATTACTGTATTGTTAATGGTTTAAGACCAAAAATAGGAGAAAAAGAAAAAAGAAAAAGAAAAACCGTTTGAAAATTAAGAATGTGAATGATTGTCCATTATATATGTTATAGAGCGAGACTGATATAAAACTCCTAAAGTGATAAGATTAAAAATAGTTTCACCATCATGCAACGAACCATGAATTGAAGAAAAAACATTCAAATTTTCTAGGTCTTTTATTGTTTCAACCTGATATGGAGTAGAACTATTTAAGCTTGCAGAATTCATAGTTTGAAACATCAAAGGTCTACGACATCGGATTGGAAAGGTATATAGATTAGAAATTCAGTTTGTGGCAAAATCTCGATTCCTTACTTGAGAGGGGGGGATTATGGTGTTTAAAGGAGAAAATACGGAATACGACATTTATGAAACTTCTTTCTTTTCTGACATTTTCGGTTGAGGGAAGACGACTTTTTTCATTGCATCTTTTTATGATAAATATTTTATAAAAAAGTGGACAGGACAAACGTATAAATGTCTATATTTTGGAGAGTGAACGTCCCTTTTTCTGAATTTACATATTATAAAGAACATATTATAATAACTTTAAACATTTTTCTTTGGTTTTAAATACATAAAAATCAGTGATATGGTATAGGAACTGTATTAATTTGATTTTTATTTAACCTTGTTTTTGAGAGTTTTCTGTTGATTTTTGGAAAATGTTCTTTAAAAAGTTTTAAATATATGAGTTCTTGTCCCAAACTGAAGTTAATTCAAAAAGTCTATGGTTTAAATTTTATAATTGTATGAAGTTTAAAAGTAAGGATTTCTTATGTAATTAATAAGTTTAAAATGTCAAATGTTTACACCATCAGCTTGCTAAGATTTAGGGATTAGAAAATTTCAGAGTTTGTGGCAATATCTCAGTTCCTTTAAAATAGAGATATATATCAACGATTCTCCCTTTAAAATTTAATCTTAATCTGAGTTACTTACAATGTTTTAAAACTACAGGAACTGGAATAATTATATAATATCGTCTTTTACTTTTTTTATTAAACAAGTATTTTATATTTTATGCTGATTTATTTTTTATACAGGGTGTCCCAATAAACATGGGAATTCAGTGACGAATTCGATATCGTCTTTTTAAATAATTTTTTGATTTACTATAGTGATACCTACCGAGAAAGCTGTAATCTTCGTCTGCTATGTTTACATTTTGTTTGTTTATGTTTTGACTGCATACGGGTTGTACTTAGTAAAACAAGAACATTGCAGTATACAAACAGAGTAAACTTGTCCGTCTACACTGTTCATCTTGCGGAGACATTATAGACACATATTTACAGTCTCTTACCCTTTTCATAAAATAAACTCTAGCAGACATAATAATACTATGGCTTTTGAAATTAGGTATTACAATGCTAATTCATAACAAAGACGATATTGAATTCGTCCCATGTTTTTTGGAACACCCTTTATGTGTCCTGATCATTTGTATGTCATATATATAACAATTCCAAGTTACAAAATCTCGGGAGATATCATTTCAACTGAATAAAATAAAGAACACGTTACGGTTTTTTTTTATGAAAATCTTTACATTTTCTTGATCGCATGGTGCAATAAATATCCGCTACGTGTTTCTAGGAAAACAGGTCTCATTCCAGAATTTGATGGGCCCTACTGTAGGATCGAATAAAAGACATTGTTTCTCTACATTTCAATTGAATTTACCCAATTAACATTCAAAAGTATTGTAATTTAAACTTTTTGATGATTTAACAAAATTCTTTCCTGTTTTTGTTGACAAGATAACAGACAGTATGTATATTGCTACTGTGCACCCATTAGCTGATACCTTTAGATCAACATACTTCAGGATTTTTAGGTCATCATTAAAGTCTCAACCTTTGTTGGTGACCCTGTAGTACTTTTCATTCTATTACTTAAAAACTGCTGCTGAGCATTTTTTAATTTCCGACATATTTTTTTAATGTTCAGAGCCGGGAACTTACGTGTTGGATACCAAAATCTCGATGGTTTGACATCGATATCAACTGGCACTTTTAAATTTTACGCTTACTCTCTTGATTCTGATCGGCTGTTCGTTTTCCTAAGACGACAATTTTTAGTCTTTTCTAGATATCGAATAAAGCTTAAATTAATCTATAGAGTAACTAAAGATTGAGATCAAGCCTTGATCTCGATATCCACAATACAATAGTTCCCAGCTCAGGTCTTTCAATTACAATATCCTACGCGACATTTATTGAAAAAGAATAACGATCCGAATTCCACTTTGTTTTCTTATTCAGTCATAATCAGAACGATCCGGAATTAATTTATAAGTAATCATTCGACTTTGAAATCTAATTTAAAAAATATGATTAATGAAACGTTTATAACAAAATAGCCCTAGTCCTGCCAATTCCCAAATGTGATCTGCCTTTATTGTGCGTTAAAATTACCAGAGATATATATGTAAAGTCGTCTGATTAACTGTCCGGGTCTGTAGTAAACCAATTTTTAGATATTTAATTGACTCTTGAAGTAAAAGAATTAGTATTTCAAAATGTTATATTTCTTCTGACTCTTTTTAAGTACTATCTTTTTTTGGAAATTTCAAAAATTTCAAGTTTTTTAACTCTTTTTCAATTGAATAAATTGTACAATATATTCTTTCATTCACTAATTCCCCTGCTCACAAAAAGTTCACATTTGTCTAATGTGATTCTGTACAAAACTGCTCTTCCGGTTAGTTCAGCTTTCGGAATTATAAAACTTTAATTATAAAGTAAATAAAAATAATAAAACCAAAACATTGCCACTCCCTTTTCATATATATATATTAGCATACACAATTAAAACATATATTTGTCATAGAATATATTAATAATACTAAAGATCTAAAGGAGAGGAGGCTTTATATTTTTTTCATCTCAAGGTGTCATGATTAAGATGATAAAAGTTCTTGATTTATCATCACAGAATGTCATGAATTAAGGGTGAAAAAAGTTCATGATTTATCATCACAAGGTGTCATGAATGTAATGAGATAAATTATGATAAAATCACAGAGCTGGTGTCCTTAGTGTGACGTAAAACATTCATAAATCAAGAACACAGGGTGTCCTGAGTATATTATACTAAAAGATTATCATCACAGGGTGTCCTGGTTGTGATGACTGGCATGAATTACCTTAAATCTGTAAGCTCCAAGTGCGAATTTATGAAAAGAATTGGTTTAAAGAGTATTTGTGAGAATAACAAGGCGTATTTTGATTGTCAGGCACTAAAGGATGAAATATATTTAGTCTAGGACAGGTTGGCGGGGAGCTCGGGTTGCCCTCCAGTAAGCCTCTAAAAAAGAAAGAAAATTTGTAAAAACATTTTTTTTAAGTCGATTTTTTACCTAAATACTCTGCTATATGCTCGCACACGTCCTCCAACTGAAACTCATCAAGGATTAAATCAAACTGAAGAATGAAAACCAAATTCAATATTTCCAGAAAAAAATTAAAATTAAAATTAGTTAAATGGAAGGGGTGTTATTTGTTAAAAGAAAAATTAGGTTTTTAAAGCTCTGAGATTTTGAAGAATAAAAAAGTTAATAAGAATTTGTTCCTGTTCGGCATCACATTGATCCAACTTCTCTGTGGCAACAATCTAATCAAAAATAATCTCATAGAGTTCACACTGCATCATGGCTTTACAGGAGGAAAAGAGATGAGAAAAGGGTGGGGGGGGGGGTTGTTTCATATTCCATGCTTAACTTAGAGATTATGTTCCCTGAATATTCATGTTTCTAGACTGGCTGGCTCCTCGAGACTTTATTAACCTGAAACAAGGCTGACTTTAATTTAATGATCAAGATCTTGCAACATAAATCTGATAAAATAAAAACAACTCCATTAAATGAGTCTTAAATTATACATTTTACCTAAAATAGAAAGGCAACTTTAGTCAAAATTTACTTGAATCGGAAAATGAATGTTTACCTTTGAAGAACTTTTGTGCTTGTAATTTTTAGATAGACCATTATCGGAGCAAGTGACGTGTCTCCTAGAAGAAGAAAAATATTATTTTTAAAATATTTTTTATTTCTTTTTAAACATACCGAGCTGGGAAGGATGGTTTATGGTGTCACAATCCACGAGAATAATCTGCATATTCCTATAGTAAAATATTTTTTAGTTAAGAATTTATTTTTGATAAATATAGTTGTTACCTGCTGAGATCAAATATTCGCTCTATCTCCGCTTGAACCTCTGCTAGATCCTTAGCTCTGGATAAACTAGATTTCTCAAGGAGCTTACGGTTGGACGGATTGTTTAGTACCGACGTCTTTCCCAGAGAAAGATCTGCTCCGACATGTGTGATTATTATCCGTCCTTCAAACTTGTTTTTAAGAAATTCAAACACAGCTTTCTGCAGCATATCTGTTACTTCGTAACCTTTAAGAGAAGGACCAACCATTATCACTGGTCGCATAATAGGCACTACATCGTAGGGTGACAAGGTTTCACATTTCTTCCCGAGCAAACCTTTCTTCTTCTCAATAACAGGAGGAGCTGAAACCCGGACCCCAGCTGCCCCCTCCTCGCCACCCTGTCCGTTCTCCTGTCCTTGTTGTTGCTGGGGAGCAGTGGGAGGACCATTAGCTCCTGCTCCTGTCTTCACCCTGTCCAGTTTTCCTACTGGAGCTTTCTGTAGAATCAGCTGCTCAAGGCGGTCAGGAGATGGGACAAATCCTATATCCGACCCTTCCTTCACCTTTCTTCCCACCCACCAGTTGGCGTCAAACTTCTCAAAAATATGAAGATAATCTCCGATCTTGAAGCTGACCGCACTTCCATGAACCGGGGATTCATCGTCTAGGCTCCCATCATACATAACATTTGTCTTCACAGCAAATGCGACTTGCCTAAAAAATACTCGTTAAAATCTGAAGAAAAATATCCCTCCCCATCCTCTTAAAACGTAGATTTCTCTAATAATATTTTAAAGGAAAACTGAAAATAATCTGAACATGATGTTCAATGTGGCATGGTAGGATAAATCCACAGGACTATTAATTACTGGACTGCGCAGTCTCCATTCTACACTCATACTAATCTCTACAGTCCACACTGCATACTCATACTAATCTCTACACTACACACTCTACTAATCTCTACACTATACATACTCATACTAATCTCTACACTACATACTTATACTAATCTCTACATTAAATACTTAATGCTTATACTAATCTCTACATTTCATACTCATACTAATCTCTACACTACACACTAATACTAATCTCTAATCTACATACTCATACTAATCTCTACACTACATACTCATACTAATCTCTAAACTACATACTCATACTAATCTCTTCACTGCATACTCATAGTAATCTTTACACTTACATACTCATACTAATCTCTACACTACATACTCATACTAATCTCTTCACTGCATACTCATAGTAATCTTTACACTACATACTCATACTAATCTCTACACTACATACTCATACTAATCTCTTCACTGCATACTCATAGTAATCTTTACACTACATACTTATACTAATCTCCATACTACATACTGAGCTCTGCACTATATACTCATACTAATCACTACACTACATACTCATACTAATTACTATTTTTTATTTTAAAAGCCGAATACTAATGTTAACAGCTATGCCCACCCCCCGCTGAGTGTAAAAGGCCTATTTATGAAAAGTATGATAAATACACTCTTTGTTAACTTGATACTAACCTAACATGAGCTCGGGCCAGGGCTTCTAAACTCGGAAATATCATAAATCATTCATCACAAAGAAACAGGTTTACTTTTTACAAACTTTTGGAAACTACGTCAAAGGTCCACTTTAACACCCCCCACTGTAAATCAAACTTTAACTAGAATCTCTCCCTCTTCTAACACCTTTGTGGTTTAAGTTAGCTAGATGAAAACTAGTTTTATGGTTTATGGTTTCCCTAGTGCATCTCGGTTCTCCGGCATGATGTTTACATTCTCCAAGGTTCAGCTAAACTTAAACTTTGGCTCCGGGTATATCACAACATACTCAGACCTGTAATATGAAAAATATATAGAAATCTTGTACATCATTACTGTATACTTTCCAAGTTTTATAAAACCTACTATTTAATAATGCATAAATATAAAAAGAAAGCTTCCAGGTTTATTGTGCTGAAGGCTGACTGAATTCAGGCAACTTTTGACATGCATTAATATTTAATATTAATGCCTCATTATATGTCGAATAAATAATTAATTAAATTTACAGTTGATAAACACATTTTTATATTTATTTTATTTCAGGAATAATCCAAGATGGCCGCCCCCGCAGCACCAGAACCAGAGAGAGAACTGACGGAGTTGGAAGGACTTCAGCTAAAATGCAACCAGGTCACAGACGAATCCTTAGAGAGTACTCGGCGTATGATGGACCTATGCGCAGAGGCCAAGGATGCCGGGATCAAGACCCTAGTTGCTCTGGATGACCAAGGGGAGCAGCTTGAAAAGATTGAAGGTGGCCTGGACAGTATCAACGCTGACATGGGTCTGGCGGAGAAAGCTCTAAAAGCCATGGACCTAGCCTGCGGTATCTTCCCTAAGTTCTGGAAGAAATCTGAAGGATTTAAGGAAGATGATGCCATCTGGGGCGAGCAGAAGGGCGGAGGAGGCGGAGGTCCTCCGGCTCCAGGAGTTGATATTCCTAGCGGGGCATTCGTTGCTAAAATCACGAATGATGACCGCGAGGCTGAGATGGAGGAGAACATGGAGCAGGTGAGCGCTATGGTTGGAAACCTACGAAACATGGCCAACGACATGGGTCAGGAGGTTGAGCGGCAGAACACTCAGCTGGACAGGATCAATCTCAAGGCCGGGTCGGACATTACAAGGGTGAAGATGGCCAACGACCAGGCCGCAGCGCTGATGAAGTAAATTCAGCCATATCAATATTTCTGCTGTTTCCTCTCTTTTATGTAAATGTTACTGATCTGTGCTAATCTATTCGTTATTTACAGACCTGTATGAGTGATTTTAATGAGATTTAATGAATTCTTGTATAAATGTTGATCTATGTGTTCAACGTGAAACAACAACGATGCAACCTGTACTCATGAAGGTTCTGTTCAAACATACAAACTGAACAGACACCTGAAGAGGAAATAAAAATTACCTAAACTCGGTGAGAGATGAACACATGTTTATGTTTTAGATTCATTCTTTTATGAGATTTCCCAGTTTTCTATTCATTAGAATAGTGGTTGTTACAAGGCTATAATAAAGTTGATATTAATTGAATTAATTTTGTATCTAATTAATTTTATTGATCAATTGTCAACTATTTTACTCCAGTGATTATTCTTCCCATTATTAACCTTTATCATGATAAAACAATCATATTGATAATTTTATCTTAGTTAAAACTAGCACTTCAACCTTACGTTGAGGAATTCAGATTTGTGTAAGACCAGTTCTGTTTGTAATGCACATAACACAAACTAAAAAGGCACATGATGAAGGAGTCCAAACAATTGTGATTTCGTTTTTCGCTGGTTTTCGTTACAAGTGGTTTAATGGTTGTAATGGTTCTCTTAAGCTACCCCCTGAGCTTCAAACCAATATTAGCTTTCTGATCTCATAAACATTATCTTTATCTTCCTTGCTTAATAACCTTGCAATTTTATTTCTGTCAGAGTTTTGTTTTGTCAGATTTTAGTCTCAATATGCTTTTAATACTTTATCCCTCTTCAACCAACCAACTATATATGTAGAAACCATAGAGTACATATAGAGTAAGCTCTTGTGGATAAGACACACAAGAACTAGCTCTAACTGTGCTCTTTGTTAGAAACTATGCATTTGTATCTCTCTTATATGAACCGATTTTTGACTGTATAGCCACAATTTTATTAATAAATATTTATTGATTTACTTTATTTCTAATCAATTTCTTATATTATCTATAGAGTTTATTATAGTAAACAAGGTCGAGATTTTTATTTTCATTTTTCTAATCTGAACTTGTAGATTACTTATTTTCAATCAGAAGTATATAAAATTCCAGCTATTTGGTTTAATCAGTTGCAATCAAATATATTTAATATTTGGTTCATACTGTAATTTAATATCTTGAACGTCTTACCCTGTATACTTGATATCCTAATATTCTAGATATCTAGTATACCCTGTATACTTGATATCCTAATATTCTAGATATCTAGTATATCCTGTATACTTGATATCCTAATATTCTAGATATCTAGTATACCCTGTATACTTGATATCCTAATATTCTAGATATCTAGTATATCCTGTATACTTTATATGCTAATATTCTAGATATCTAGTATATCCTGTATCCTTGATATCCTAATAATCTTGATATCTAGTATAACCTGTATCCTGGATTTCTAGTACACCCTGTATCCTTGATCTGGATTCTCGAATATCCATAATGAATATTTGATGTAGGAGCAGGATATATTTGCTGTCCGGATTCATGGATATATAATATATATCCCAGATACAGCCGGATTTACTTTCTAATGGACAGGAGAGAGAAGATGTAAATATACATATTTTCTATAGTTTTATGGAACTTAAGTATCAAATATGACCTATTTATTGAGAAGGGGAGGGGGGCGGGTGGTGGAATGAAACCAAAGAGTTTTTACTGTTTATATCAGACAAAGTAGTAATTAATCTTTTTAGTAAAAAGGCAAACAGCTAGAATCATCATAATTTATAACGTTGTACCTCTAACATAAAGGGATGGTCGTAATTTCTAATAATCTCCTATTTAAACAAGGGAAATATCCGAATCACAATGGTACCTTATTAACATTTCTCTGATAATATGTTTATGATAATGTAGTTTTACTAGATGAGAAAACTTTAGAATGGGATATCCTTAATCCCGATCTGTTAATTAATCTGGGGATTAAATTCATGAGGAAAACAATCAATATTTAATCTGGAGATTAAGAAAAAGAGGAGATCAAGCAGTAATCCCGATATCCACCATTCTCAAGTTCCTAGCTTAGGACGTTTTTCTCAATTGTTAATATGCGACAGAAATGTACAAATCACTAATACAGAGAAACCACAATTGAAACAATTTTTACAAAGCATGTTAAAAAGTCAGTCTTTTTAATTATTCATACGTTACACTGAATAAATGGAAGGTACCCATGAAAAAATTGTTGGATTAAAAGGAGTGTTCGCAAAAAAAAGGGGGGTTTAGACTTACGGCGAAAAATGAGTGCTTATATCTAAATTTTATTTTTTTTAATAATATTTCGCTGGCACTGAATTTTAGAACATTCTTGGAAAATATGAAAATGTCGTCTTCATTATCAATAATCCTCGAAACAGGCATAAATGTTTTCAAAATATTATGAAATATCAACTATATAGGAATGCATCGAAAAATAATCAATGATTATTGGTTTTAACATCTAAATGATTTGCTTGGAATTAAATTGATTTTTTACGATCTGAGTTGAATGTTGCAACTTTCTTAATTTGTATGGACGCTACGTTCTACGGTATAAGTCGTTTTTAACAATTTTAACAAGTATGAATTAGATATCAATGTCTTTGTTTCTTTAAACTGTTTATTTTCTTTTACTGGTTCTCTGCGAAGGGACTTGCCCATTTCTTGCTTATGAAAAGCAATGGAGAAATTATAGGAATTAAATGCTTTTGAGTCAGAAAAACTATCTTCTACATTTTTGATCAGATTATAGGTTTAAGGGTACCGTTGTGAATCGGAATCTTTGAATGGATGGTCACTTGAAATTACGTTTACAGTCCCTTTAATGACGCAGTCTTTGTCGTAATAAGTTTTGCTTTATGTAACGCAGCTAGGAGAGTAGGTGGTTGAGTAATTAAACTAAAAGGATTTGACAGGAAACTGACAGGAAGAGCAGTGGTGGATAATCTCATTTATATCAAATTACGTTTGCGGCAAATCAATCCAGATATATATTCAGTATTGGTGTTGGTTTGATTTAGAGTTTTAGTTTTACGCTCATTTTTAACGTCATTCTAATTTCAAAATTCAACAGTAAATTCACATAGATCGGGATTTAAATTATTAGGTTGCGCAATGTGCACAATCCGTTTGCTGAAATTGGAAGTTAAGTTTTGTAATATTTTTTATGAGTTGATTACAAGCTTAAATGTGTTGTTTTAGTCTTGATTTAGTAAAACAACTTTGAAATTGGAACGTGAAATTAGTTTATTCCTTAAGGTTTCTGTCGTTTTGATTTGGAACGATTATGTATATAAAGTGTATGTAGTTGTAATAAAAAAGTGTGATTTTAATTAGTTTGAGAATTCAGTATGCTCTAATTTATTTGAAGATTATACTTGTGTGACATGTTCAAAATACTTAAGATTTTTAACCACAGAAACAAATTAAGAGTGTTAAATATTTACCATATGTTCACAAGTTTTAGTTTTATGCAGTCCAAGGTATTAAAAGTTTTATACTGAGTTGGGATCTTATGAACAGGACAGGATTAACTAACTCAGCTTTCTCGTTTTTTGGTCTCAAGAAGAGGGCTAATTTAAACCATTCATTTGACTGTGTCTAATCCTAATGAGAAACAAAATGTTTCGGAAGAGTTTCAAAAGAATTTCGGAGGAGTTTCAAAATTCCTTGTGGGCTCAGCCCTTGAATTGAAAAGCTTTGGTCCATTCAAAAGTTTCCAAATCTATTTGCTTATTTTTATGAGAAGTTCCAACCATAGAATATTAAAGGGTTTGACCTATATTTTATGTTTTTTACATATTTATTTTGATTTTGAATTTTTAACAATATTATTTAAAAAGTTATGTTATAGCAGATGTAAATATTTTGACATTTCCATATTTCTTGTTCTTCATTTTCTTCTTGTTTGTGTACATCTTTCAATCATATTTCAGCTAATTTTGAAAAAATGAAAATTTGAAACATCCTTGCCAAGCTTTAGAACAAGGTTCTAATTTTTCTACATTACACTCATTATATGTGTCAGCAACTAAATTAGAACTGATTCAGCTACAAATAACACAAACTGGTGTATTTTCTATCAGGGTGAAATGGAGGCGGGGGGGGGGTTGACATCTCCCAGCCCCATCTCCAATGTTGTCTCCATTCGCTAACAGAATAAATTGATAGTGTAAAGCTTATCATCAGAGAGTTATCTTTCCATTTTTCATGTTCAATTTTCTTTTTTCTTGTTTCTTGTTTCTAAGTTTTGAGGCCTCTCCAATTAGGTCTTGTGACATCAAGTTGTGCAGCAGGTAGGAAAGAGATAAGGAAGTTTGGAGGAGGAAAGTTATGAGCGATTCCAGTAGAAGATGCCTGCTTTCCTTTGTGTTAACGTCTTACCAGCATAAGCGGAAATAAGGAAAGCCATAACTGCCCCGCTTATGCAAAATGGAGAGTTGAAAGCCTTAAAGCCCCATCAGGTGGAATCTTCCACAGCCGGCCGAGTAAAAAACCAGTATCATTGAGCTTGGCTTGTATACTATCAGGTATTATACTTTTGTATTCCTGTTTCAGTTGAGATTTTGATAAGTGAATAAGCTTCAGATGTATTGTCATTGACATTGTATTGGTGTATTAGAGAATAAAATAAATATTTAAAGGAATTCTTTGCCTCTAACTCTAATTTCTAATCTCTTTATCTTTGTAACCCAATGTCGTAGACCCTGGCTATTTCAAACTTTAAATTCTGTTAGATAAAATGATCTAATGATTACATCATCAAGTTGCAAAGATATAGGGAATAGGGATAGAACATTTAAGTTTGTGAGAAAAACCCAATTCCTATGATTGGCATTTTACATGTTGTCAATTATAACTCTACTTGTAAGAATGTCTTGATTTTGTATTATGTAACCAAATAAATTTGTTTATTTCATACTTGGGCAAAACTAGAGCAGCATGATATCACAAAGTCTTACCAGTAATTTCGCGTAAATCTAAACTTTTCCTCATGTCTAAGTATTAGATGCTATCTATGTAAAGAGAGGGTCAATTAGGATTCTGGTATATCTAGTGTGGCACTATTCTGGTATATCTAGTGTGGTACTATTCTGGTATATCTAGTGTGGCACTATTCTGGTATATCTAGTGTGGTACTATTCTGGTATTCTAGTGTGGTACTATTCTGGTATATCTAGTGTGGTACTATTCTGGTATCTGGTATATCTAGTGTGGTACTATTCTGGTATATCTAGTGTGGTACTATTCTGGTATATCTAGTGTGGTACTATTCTGGTATATCTAGTTTGGAAAGAAAAGAAATTGATTTCTGTTAATTTGCGTACCACGTGGATTTTATAAAATTAAAACTTTACTTTCACACAAGATTTTAACATCTATTCGGTTTGAAAAATAAAAGTTGTGTTTTTATTACCGAACTTTGGTTATACGTGTATTTTTGGAACTTGAAATCCTATCCTAATATTAACCCACTTGATATTGAGAAAATGTTTTCTTGTAAACCATTGGCTGCACACATTTATCGAATATTTGAAAATATTCTTGTAAACCATTGGCTGCACACATTTATCGAATATTTGAAAATATTCTTGTAAACCATTGGCTGCACACATATATCGAATATTTGAAAATATTCTTGTAAACCATTGGCTGCACACATATATCGAATATTTGAAAATATTCTTGTAAACCATTGGCTGCACACATATATCGAATATTTGAAAATTTTCTGGTTTGAACTTTTTACATTATTCAGGTCTACACTCCACCAAAGAGCAGTATTCAGGGGGGGGCTATGGGGTCTCAGCCCCCTTCTGAATCATTAAAATCTATGTGTTTCAGGGGTTTTGGGGCCCCAACGGGCCCTTAGCCGCCCTGGAAAGATTAAGATCCCCCGGAGAAATTCCAGAGTACGCCCATGACTCCACTCTCCCCCATGATTTGATGAAGAAAGCGAACTAAATTTAAACTCTAGTTGTAAATTTTACTCAAGGAGTCAAGGACAAGTTCAAGTCAAACCAATCTAATAATATTTTAACTTAGTGAAGATCCGTTTTTACATTTTCCTCAGTATTTGTACTAATTATCATACATGAATGCTCATACATGAATGCTATTTATCGTTCATAAAATTTGCGATTATTTTTTAATTTTAATAAGACTTTATATATAGATAACGAGTCTTAAAGGGGCTGTAACGTAATTTCAAGTGACCCTCCGTGCAAAGCAATGCTCGATTCATTAAGGTACCCTTGAAACCTTTCTCCGGTCATGTGGAAGTCGTTTAAAAATATCTAATTCTAATAATGTTTTTCTGTAGTAGAAATTTGCAAGTCACTTTTGTAAAGAATCCACAATTCAAAATAGTTAGTTTTTAAAATTACAAAAATTGATATATAAGGGTCCAATTGTAAATCGGGCATTGTCATCTTTGCCATGAAGGTCATTTGAAATTATCCATTTTTTTAACTAACCTAACTTTTTAACAGATCTAATACATTTTAGCTCAGAGATCCCTGAAATTAGAAGACAAAATGTTGTCAAAAAAAAACACTTTCTTATTAGCCTGATCAGAATATATATACATATTCCTGAACCCATATATTCTTATTTTGTCTACTCTAAACGAGAAAATGCAAAAATCATTTATGCAGATTTTTTAACTTAATCATCACTATTTTGTTTTTGTTTTTCAGAAATCACCAAAAATTAAATTTTGGTTTTTGGGTTTATATCCATCTGTCTTAAATTTGAAATCTAATATAAGATTAAGGAAATATATATTAAAATAAACTATATCTCTTAAAGGCGGTCCATCTTATATAGCTAGAAGTACTTTTGAAGATAAAATTTGAATTTGTGTGTTAGGGTATAGTTGTATTATATTGTTGTTCAGTCTAAACTAAACTTAGTGGTTTCTAATCCTCGCATATTCACTTCAGGGAGGATATGGGTTAGATATAGAGTATATAAGATAGGATAGATAATTCCAGGTATCAAGGAGGATATAGGATAAAATAAATAATTCAAGGTATCAAGGAGAATATTGGATAGGATAGATAATTCCAGGTAATTTGAATAATCTCGATACGAAGATAATAAATATCTAAATCTTAAAAAAGATAATTCCAGGTATCAAGGAGTTTATAGGATAGTATAGATAATTCCAGGTATCAAGGAGTATATAGGACAGGAAAGATAATTCCAGGTATCAAGGAGTATATAGAACAGGATAGATAATTCCAGGCATCAAAGAGGATATAGGATAGGATAGATAATTCCAGGTATCAAGGAGAATATAGGATAGGATAGATAATTCCAGGTAACAAGGAGGATATAGGATAGAATAGATAATTCCAGGTATCAAGGAGAATATAGGATAGGATAGATAATTCCAGGTAACAAGGAGGATATAGGATAGGATAGATAATTCCAGGTATCAAGGAGTATATAGGACAGGAAAGATAATTCCAGGTATCAAGGAGTATATAGGACAGGAAAGATAATTCCAGGTATCAACGAGTATATAGAACAGGATAGATAATTCTAGGTATCAAGGAGTATATAGGATAGGATAGATAATTCCAGGTATCAAGGAGGATATAGGATAGGATAGATAATCCCAGGTATCAAGGAGAATATAGGATAGGATAGATAATTCCAGGTAACAAGGAGGATATGGAATAGGATATATAATTCCAGGTATCAAGGAGTATATAGGACAGGAAAGATAATTCCAGGTGTCAAGGAGTAAATAGGAATGGAAAGATAATTCCAGGTATCAAGGAGTATATAGAACAGGATAGATAATTCCAGGTATCAAGGAGTATATAGGATAGGATAGATAATTCCAGGTATCAAGGAGTATATAGGACAGGATAGATAATTCCAGGTATCAAGGAGTTTATAAGATAGGATAGGATAGATAATTCTAGGTATCAAGGAGTTTATAAGATAGGATAGATAATTCTAGGTATCAAGGAGTATAACGGACAGGATATGATAGATAATTCCAGGTATCAAGGAGTGCAAAGGATAGGATATAAAATTCCAGGTACCAAGGAGTACATAAGACAGGGTAGGAAAGATAATTCCAGGTATCAAGGAGTACTTAGAATAGGATAGATAATTCCAGGTATCAAGGAGTACTTAGGATAGGATAGATAATTCCAGGTATCAAGGAGTATTTAGGATATGAGCCATAAAAATCATAAATCTTGACACAATGGCACCCCCTTCCCCTTTCCTCTTCCATTAACTATATAATCTCATAAATTTAGTTCTGTAAATTCTAAGATAAGCTTTGACCAGCAAAAGTTTGTAGATTTACAAAGTTTCTACTGAATGTGAGTCTAGAATTGTAAAGAAACATTTTTTAACTTTGTGTGTGGTGACAAATGTTTCTATATATTTGAGAGGATCTGTATGAAATCTGTCTGTTCAAGGTTTGAGAGAATATGTTCTCCAATAAATATATTTTTATCTCCAGGTTCTCATGGAAACAGTATCTCTGCAGTCATTCTTAATTCTGACATTCTCTCATTCCAGAACAATTCCTTCTCTTATATATATGTGCACTACGCCCTCAGATTTTTCATGAGAAGGATAAGGAAGGAAAGGGGGGATGATGTATTGTAAACCATTTAGGTCAATTTCTGAAAGAATAGGTTCACATATTTTATTTTAGTCGATAATTGAAAAATTCCCGAATCTATTGAAAGTAATATTTTCTGGTCTAAAAACGAAGAAAGTGTGATAACCCAGATAAAACGGATTTGTAAGTTATTTTAATTTTAAGATTTTGTTTAATACAGAAAAAAAGCTTTAATTGAAATAAGGAGGAAAAGGTGTAATTGCTTTAATTTCTTAAAACGTTTAATTGGAAAAATGACAGTTGAAACTTTCGATTTTTCAAATGGATAACAAAAATATTTTGATGTTTTAAGGAGAAATTTTCGAGGTTTTGACAAAAAGTTACAAAAATATATGCTGTAGGAATATTCCATTTGTCACAAATCCTTGTATCTTTTCATCCCGATGCTGTAGACCTTTCAAACTATAAATTCTGTTAGAAGAATAGTTTAAGTTTGAAATACAAATGGTTTAAACTATCAGATTGCAGAGATATAGGGATTAGAAAATAAGAGTCTGTGGCAAAAACTCAGTTCCATTTGGCTTAAATTATCCCCCCCCCCCCCTCCGTAAAATTTGATAAATCGATTCTGAAAATTCTGATAATATCAAATATTATTCTGATTGTAAACCGATTAAATTGTCTTGCGCCAAACGAGATTTGAAAACAGTAATAGTTGAAATCATATTTTCAAATTGTTGTGAAGATAACAGAATCTTATACTGTTACCATTAAACTTTAAATCTTTTAGAAATTAAACTTTAAGTAATCTGAAAAGAGGGATTTAATTTTATTCTCTTTATTGGAACAAAGAAAATATTAATATTTTATAATCTTTTAGAAAAAATAACAATTTCAAAAAGTTAGGGGCGTATGCAGGGATTTTTTCAGGGGAGAGGGGGGGCTAAAAACTTTTTTCTTTAAGGGGAGGGGGCTCAGCACCATTGGGGCCTGAAACCTCCATAGACAGTTTTTTTTTGGGTAAAAAATCATTAAAAATTATGCCTACAATCCTTGAAAGAAAGGAGACAAAATTCAACCTTCTTGTGCGTGGTATTTTAATGGTATATTAGGTCGTCAATAAAGTCTAATGCTTTGTTGTAAACCCTTTGCACACAAATATTAAACAAATATTACAGATTTGAAATATTTCAAAATTCGACACAACTTTTCCTGATGCACAATATAATTTGATTTATGGATAATATCAATATTGTACAAAATGTATAGTTCTTTAATTCCTTTTTATTAACTCTTAAATATTTATTTGATTCGCATAATAAATTTAAAATGAAAGAAGTAAGATATATGTTTTCTGTACTTTTAGTAATGCCAAATAAAAACAAACACTTGTTAGTTTTTAATGACATATCTGAAAGATTTAAATATAATAACAATATTCGTTTTTAAGCCAGTATATATAATAAAAAAGTTCGTTTTTGTAAAAAATTTTAAACTTTAAAATGAATAAATTTAACATTTTTTCACATGAATGTTATTAAATGGTTTGTTTAGCAAATACTAAGCAAACTGGGGCCTGGAAAGTCTATTAATGTTTATTAATGTTTCTCAGTATGGGAAAGACGTAACGTTATTGGTGTATTAAATACAATTTATGAATGTTAATTGAAACCTTGATATTTACCCTAAGTATAAGGGGAGTTATAGTTGAAAGTGATAACCTAATATGTTTGAGTTAAAAATCTAATGAAAAATTAGATATTTCTTAGATACATAACTGGTTTGCCCTTATTTAAAATTTCAGTTCCGACGAATACCTTTGACTGACATTTGATCAAATATGAGAATGTTTTTTATTCATTCATGAAAAAATAGACTTCATTTTCTCAACAATTTTTCTTAACATTCTTTTCTAAAGTGTTTTTTTTCTAATAGTCCAGTCTCTTCTATGATGTAGGGTTAAGAAATTGTTAATAATATCATAAAGGAAGTATAACTCCTAGTATCGGGTTTATTTATCAATAAAAGCTCCCACAGTCTTCAGACTAACTAACCCCGTGAACAATATATTGGAGAAATAAAAGGACTAATATAATTAACTATAAAAACATAATAAGTTTCTCATGGAGATTTTATATAAATTTGAAAAACTTATAAAAAGACTGATACCCTTGAAACATAAAAAATGTACTTCTTGTGAATGCATTGTTTTTTATTTTGAAGAAACAAAAAATAGTTTTTAATCACTGCAAGGTTGTTTTACAATGTACAATGCATATATGTCTCAAATGAATCCTTAAAATTTTGTCCACAACACTGCATACATACATTTTAAGTCTCCTAAGTTTCAAGAATAGAAATTGAAAGATATTAAGCAAAAAAGGTATGAAAAACAGTTTTCCAAATCTCAGCAAACAAAACAAAATTATATTTAAGAAAAAATAATTTTGTTTTGTTTGCTGAGTAATCTAAGAGAAACCCGGATACCTATCCCTTTAGTTTCTTTTTAGAATGAATATAAGACATTGACCCCCATTTTCTTCAATTCTAGAAATTAAAAGTTTCCAGGACCAGACATGATAATTTCTCACGTCCAAAACAAAGAGAAAACAAAGAATTTATTTGTAAAAGTTTTCTTCTGTTGTTCAGAACTTTGTAATTTCTAACATATCTTTACTTAGGTTTGTTATTGTCTTACTACATTAATTACCACATAACATGCCTTTCAGAGGAAACTAACGTAATTAAGCTAAATACAAAATACACATGTTTATCTTGTTACGCTAATTTTGTAACATAATTCTATTTTAAAGAGTTAATCAAAGTAAGGGAATAAATACTTGAAAGATATTTTTTATTAAATCATGCTATGGTCAAGGAATTGTATAATAAGGACGACTATTAAAGCAATGAACACTCTAGATCCACACATGACGTCCCTGCTTATTTTAAAGAATAATAAATTTTGCGACTCAATAAATATAAACGAACTCAAAAACTGAAATCTTCAAGGATAATTCCATTTTTAACTTCAAACTTGTTAGCATAATCAATATTTGTTAAATGTGATGATTGTTAGTTAAGTATCAGTGACGTCATAAAGGATTTATAGTCTCCATTGCATTAAGACGACATTTTCTACATTGGAGCGCATCCAGAGTATCTAACCATATATATACAATCTTGACTCTTGTATAGTGCAACGGTCCTCCCTGCAAACATTTAGTCTCTGACAAACCGATGGCGAACATATAAAACCCAGAATTATTTACCCGAAAACTTCGCCATCGGCACATAAAGTCGGTACAATTATTTCCTGGCCTAGCTGATTAAATTGTAAACTAAAACTGCAAGAAGGGAGCAGCATGTCCGCAAATCATAAACCAACTAATTTAGCAACTTGTAGGAGGTGTTCAGAAGAAGTTTCAAAATTGCCAAAAATTTGCAGTCGCAAAGAATCAGACTGCTATAGATGAAAAGTTGCATCATTTTAAAGTGTCGATACAACGTCGTAGCCTTATACCTTGTAACTTACTTTAGCTTTAGTTTTTAAAGTTGTTACTATTTGGTGCTCCACTCTAGTGAAAACTATGATCCATTATATCTATGCATTAATGATTATTTCTTGTACCACACATTTAAAATAAATGTAAAAAACTTTGACAAAAGACTGATCATGACCCCCATCTTGATATGTATAATGCGGGCAGTTTATTCTATCAGCATTCCCCCCAAGCCTATAATGAATGCGGAAAAATATATCTAATTATAAGGGTGCAGAGTGAATACACTTTTACAAAACTTAACTCAGTTATCACAACTTATGGTACGGTGTCTAATTCTAAAGCGATAATTTGAGCAAAAAATAAAATTTAAGCTATATTTAACGTATCCTGGCAAACTAAACATGTATTCTTTGTATCCTGAGGCCGAATTTAAAGAATTTGAGCCGCGGTTCAAACATGGTTGGTTCCACTTGAAATTGTATTTAGTGCTTCGAGATTTGAGCCGGCGCTCGAAATCGGAACCGGTTTTTGGTGGATCAGCGACGCGGTTTAAATTCTTTAAATTCGACCTCTGGCAAACTAAACCTGTATTCTCTTTATACTGGCAAACTAGACCTGTATAGTGTATACAATGTATCCTGGCAAACTAAACCTGAGTCCGAATTTAATGAATTTGAGCCGCGTCTCTAATCCGCCAAAAACCGGTTTCAATTGAGCGCCGGCCTGAATCTTGAAACATTAGATATTATATATTAAATATTTGAGCCGCGGCTCAAATTATTTAAATTCTGCCTCTGTATTCATTGTATCCTGGCAAACTAAACCTGTATTCAATGTATCCTGGCAAACTAAACCTGTATTTAATTTATTCCTGGCAAGCTAAACCTGTATTCAATGTATCCTGGCAAACTAAACCTGTATTTAATTTATTCCTGGCAAGCTAAACCTGTATTCAATGTATCCTGGCAAACTAAACCTGTATTTAATTTATTCCTGGCAAGCTAAACCTGTATTCAATGTATCCTGGCAAACTAAACCTGTATTCAATGAAATCTGTATTCTTTGTATCCCGGAAAGCTGAACCGTATTCTAGGAAATTTCTAAATTGTATTTCTGTTTATTGTTGAATTCTATGCTGCCATTAAAGAAAGAATTTAACTATTAACCCTGCTTCAGTATTTAATTTGTCCGGGTTAGAATTGGTTAATTAGTTAATGAATACTGCATTGACAAACTTTGTATTCTTAGAAGGAAGTGAAGGGGAGGGAGGTAAGGGGAGGGGAGGGGAGGGGAGGGGAGGTTAAATATTCTCCTACAAACCTTATCTAACTTAAGTTCAAAAATAAGATGTTTAAGCATGTAGGATTATAGTAGAGAAAGAAGTAATGATAAATGTGATATTGGGAACTTCTAGAGAATTTGAAATTTGTTAAACCTGAGCCTGCACTCCGACCAGAATACAAGGACTCACGGAGTTAAAAATATCTTCACCTATCTTCAGGTTGAGCTCTCAACAAGGATCGGAGTTGAGAAATCCACAGACACTCACGAACATGAATAACTAAACTGTTTAATGTATATAAACCCAACACTGCATTAAAAATGCATACTCATTTATACGTGGGACGGCTTACTCTTCAGTTTCTTTCCATTTCCTCAGTCAATACCATTTGTAGGCATAGAGCCTCTGTCTTATTCGGACTTTAATTCTATCTCCGCTCTTCAAAGTTTTTAAGGAATAAAATTCACATTATTTTTTGAAAAGATGACAAGGACGGGTATCCACCTTCTCCTCTCACTCCAGGTCCCCTCTGAACACTGACGGGTTGTCTGGTAGGACGGAGTCTCTGGGTCCTCTGCCCCGTCTTCCTCCGCTGAATAATACCGCAGTTTGTCGCAGCGTTTCTACCACTAGCACTTCAATAATATACAAGAGTAAACTTATATACAGAATATTTAATAATTCTGCAGATTCTCGTCGCTCCTAGCGCTAAACCCATCCGCATTAAACAATTTAAAGTTTAACATTTTGCCACATATGATTTGCGATAAACTCGAAGTTTGGTTTTCTTTAACTGTTGAAATTTAAATTCATATATTTACGCTTTCTAAATATTTTTCTATTTTCCTATGATAAAAACCATGAATTTTGTATTCAAAATTTGTTAGTATAGATTTATCCGTCACACTGAACTAGACAGAAGGAAATATGGTCAAATTTTTGCGAAATTACTGTTACGACTTTGTGACCTCGTAGATCCTCAAGTTTTGATTTTACAGACAAGATAATCTAATTTATCCCTGTGGAATATTAGAAATTCAAAACATTTTATTCTTTTCAATAACTATTTAATAAGAAGAGTTAATGCCTGATTGGGCCCGATCGGTTCAGCCGTTTTGACGTTTATTGGATACAAACAAACAGACAGACAAGCCAAATTTATATATAGATATGTATATATAAGATTTCAATTTTACATGGAAATTATTGTAAAATTTCTGGTTGCATAATGGTTTCTTGGCTCTAGGCTTCTGTTCATTAAAAACAATTAATTTAAAAGATTAAAAGATTACTCGTACAAAATATAAGAAAGAAGCTGTTAAAGAATAAATTTCAAATATGAACTTTAACTCGTTTTTTTTTCTGAATCAAAGAACATGTCGCAATGGTTCAAATTTTTGTCAAGATTGCATTAAGAGATCTTCTTTTATATTAAAGGGAGTGTTCGCGTAGGCTTACGGCGAAAAATTATCGATAGTGATCGCTACAAATCTTACTTCTATCTGGTGAGTCTATAAGGAGAAAATTGTCAAAAACGACTTATATCAAATTCAGAAAGTTGCAACATTTGATCGCAAAAAAAAACAATTTAATCGCAAACAAATCATTAAGATATTATAACCTGTAATCATCGATAATTTTTCGACGCATTCGTATAAAGTTGATATTTTATAAAAAAAAAAAAATATTTTTTAAGATCTGAGAGTTACTCTTGAAAACATTTATTCCGGCTTCGAGGATTTTTGATAATGAAGACGACATTTTCATATTTTCCAGGAATGTTCGAAAATCCAGCGCCAACTGTGAAAAATCTTGAAGTTTATTGTTTTCAATTATTGGTTCTCTTAAATGGAAAAGTTAAAGTACCTCTCACAGTCCCTTTTCCATTAATTAAAGTTAAACTATTGAACTGAATTAAGACCTTAGAATAATTAGTCTATCTAATTTGTTTAAACAATGATTGGAAATTACCTTAAATCTAATTTTAAACCTTTATTTAATACAACTTAGTGCCCGTCATTGCCCGTGGATTAAAAAAATCTAATTTTAAAAAATTCGAATTCTTTTTAGATTATGTTACCCCAAAGGTACACATGGGTTCCCTCTAAAAATGTCAGCCCAATCGGTCCAGCTGTTAGGTCAGCTTTAGCAAACATATGATGTACAGAGCGTCCCATATCATATTAGATTGCCTCCAATCTTTAACACCAAAATAAACCATTAATACTCGAAAAACTTATCATTTTCCGCAAGAAAATTCTTATATAAGCCTTATGTTATTTTTCAAAGTGATTCATTCTAATGAAATGTTCTAATTAGTCCCGAAAATCGTAATTTAGACCCGTTCTCGGTCTAATATGATGTGGGACACCCTGTATGATATATATATGACTGCAGAGCTTTATTATATAGAGAAAAGATTTAGATCTGTTAACAGTTAATCTTGCAAAAAAAGCAAAAAAGTGCAAGAATTGCCAAAAAAATTTTTGCTTGCTCTTTTAGAAATGTTAATAAATCTGAAAATGAAATCCATTTTTTATTTCACAAAATGTTTAATTCTTTATTTAAAGTTGATGATTCTCTACTATATATATGTATGTACGCATACAGTCTTTTTAAGAGGTAACACGAGATAAATTTACACGGTTTGTTCCAGAAAGAATGGCGGCGGCTGAGAACGGAGAGTTGAACGAGCAGGAGCTGAGTGAGCTGGATAAGCTCCAGCTGACGATCAACCAGAAGTCCGACGAGACCCTGGAATGCACCAGGAGGATGAGGGAGATGTGTGCGGAGGCGAAGGTGAATTTTATCAAACAATAGACGATTAGTTTAATCCACACTCATTTAAGAGTTCGGTTCTTGTCCCAGCCACGATGAACTAGAGGTCCTGGTTAACGTCTAGTGAGTCATAACTTCACAATTTACAATGTAGAGTTTTCGTATTTTCTCTGCCATACTTTTTGTTCTTATTATTTAAGTTTTTAGGTATATCTTACCCTATTATTGGTGGATTTTGAAAAAAAAGGAAATAAACAAACTTTGTTTATTTTTACGCCTTAAAAACCATTTTAACACAAAATAATGATTCTAATTTCCCAGCTAATTAATCATGCCTAACTTATATAAATTAATTTCAAGCTTATACCCTGTTTTTATGAATTAAAAAATAATCTTTTTAAAGCAAATTTTAACCGTAAATGAATCACCATGATGCGTAACGGAAAAGTTTTATCTTTTTTACGGTTCGGATTTTGTACGCCTAAAATACTTTTCAAATTTTACATAATTTTGGAAAATGAAAGTATTTTCATGAGTTTGTTTGATGTAAATCATGCATATTCAACCCATGTAAACAAATAATTACATTAATATTTAATGCTGAAAGTCCCTATTTAAACCTCCGGTCATAAAACTTTAATGAAGACCTCGATTCAGAAATCAGCGGAACTTCTGTTTTTCATTTATTATGAAAGAGGACTCCATGTTTAATTTCAATTCAGAAATTCTTTACAAAATATCCTCACAATGGATGGAAGTTACGTTTGGCATATTTTGGTTTCAAATAAAGGAAATACCAATCTTGATATTTTTGATAAAAGCCAGATGGTGGATGGTATGCGAACCAAGAAAAAGTATAGAACACTGCAGTATTCTAATACTAGAACTATATGGCTCAATAGAGGACAATAACAAATGTGTAAAAACATTTTGCACAAAAACTATACATTCATGAATTTAACTTGGAACATTTGATTTGGTAAAAAAATAAAAAATTACAGACTAAATGTTTGGTTGGTTGGGACTACGACAAACTTGCAATCAAGGTATTAAAGCAAGGCAAGTTAACTTCTGTTGCGTATTCTCTCCACACAAATTGAAACCAGTTCTCTCTGGGCTGTGTTTGTAATCAAGAATAGATGCATCAATGATGTTTCGAGTAGGATATTTAATCATTTAATTTTGATAATTTTGATAATTTACATAATAGTTTCCTATGACCAGAATATTCCATTGATTTTTTATGTGAAAGATGGATCCCATGTCAGGCTGTGACATCCGTCTTGTGCTTACTTTACAGTACACTGCACAGTACAAAAAATGCGTAACTATCTTTACAATTACATTATAATTCTTTGCTTGCAAGTGTTATCTTTGCCAGTGTTACTCTTCTTATATATAAGATATACGTAATTTGTCATAAATCCCATTTTAATATTTTATGTCAAACTTTTATTTTCTATGTTAAAACATTCCCAGTCTGTCCTACACGTAGCTTTCAGCCCCCTAGCCTGTCCTACACGTAGCTTTCAGTCCCCTAGCCTGTCCTACACGTAACTTTCAGCCCCCTAGCCTGTCCTACACGTAGCTTTCAGTCCCCTAGTCTGTCCTACACGTAGCTTTCAGTCCCCTAGTCTGTCCTACACGTAGCTTTCAGCCCCCTAGCCTGTCCTACACGTAGCTTTCAGTCCCCTAGTCTGTCCTACACGTAGCTTTCAGCCCCCTAGTCTGTCCTACACGTAGCTTTCAGTCCCCTAGTCTGTTCTACACGTAGCTTTCAGTCCCCTAGTCTGTCCTACACGCAGCTTTCAGCCCCCTAGCCTGTCCTACACGTAGCTTTCAGCCCCCTAGCCTGTCACAGCTGCAGAGTTCGGCCCCGCCCTAGTGTGTCCTAGCTGGTCCTAGCCCCAACACGTAAAGTATACAATTCGAGAAAAAAATAACAAAGCTTAAAATTGTAACCTTCCAAATTCTTTAAATGGTTTTAAAATTAAAGTTTTGTTGATTTGTAGACATTATTTCGTATGTTTTGTAATCATTATCATATTTGATTTCTTGTGGTTCAACAGTAAAATGTAAATTTTTGTAGTACAAGCTAGGTTTTTAAATCATATTTTTGTTGATTTAGAGGCATTATTTCTTATGTTTTTTTATTATATCATCTTCCTAGCCTTGCTATCATCATGTATAATTTGTTATTGTTCAGAAGTAAAATGTAAATATTTGTAGGGTTCCAACATAGAATATGACTTTAAAGAAGATCTTGCATTCGTCAAATATAACAATAAACATTTTAATTTGATTTTTAATGCTGAATGATTTGACAAGTTTCTAGTTGCAGTCGCGGGGAACCAAGAAAGGACATAACTCGTCACTGAAGTCTCATGCATTGTGGGTAACCCTGTATCCTGAACACTTTTATAACAATCTGCAGAGATACTATCAGACAGTATATATATAGTACAGTTGGTTTGAGAATAAATTGGTTAAATTAAACTTCTATTGGCTTAAATTCTAATCCAAGGAAGCCTGAAACGATTTAAAATTTATCTTGCTAACCTACCTTCAAACAATCTGAGAGAGAAAAGAAAATATATCAAACCGCCGTCTATTCTTCTTTCAGCCACACAAAGTACGGACACAGCATCTAAAAACAAGCAAAATCAAAAGATTTAATTAATTATATACATATATTCTCTGTTAAAATAGTATACTAACGGCATCTTTTAATTCAATTGTTATAACAATCGTTTTAGTATCATTGATAAGAAGTTATCCGCTGGAACTATAGCAGGGCATTTAGGTTTATTTTTCTGCGCTGGATCAAATCTATAGTGGACATCAGCTAGCTTTGCCTGGAAACTAAACACACGCTTAACTTAGAATTCTTAAACCAAACTAAGAACATTTTTCTGAGTTCCGCAATCAAAATTTGAGGCAAATCTGACAAGGGATTCATAAGTTATGGTCGGACAAACAGAGTTATTACTACTTACATATATAGATTATTGTATTTGTATTATGTACAGCGTTGTGCCGATAGTGTTTATATTATTTAGAGATATACATATAGTACCTTAGGGCATACCTGTAACACAGGTCCTGTAACTGGAGTAAGGATGGCATATAGAGTACCTAGAGAAAAGATGGTATATAGAGAACCTCGAGTAGGATGGGATATGGAGTACCTGGAGTAAGGACGGTATATAGAGAACCTCGAGTAGGATGGTATATGGAGTACCTGGAGTAAGGATGGTGTATAGAGTACCCGGAGTAAGGATGGCATATGGAGTACCAGGAGTAAGGATGGTATATATCGAGTACCAGGAGTAAGGATGGTATATATAGAGTACCAGGAGTAAGGATGGTATATATGGAGTACCTGGCGTAATGATGGTATATAGAGTACCAGGAGTAAGGATGGTATATATCGAGTACCCGGAGTAAGGATGGTATAAAGGGTACCTGGAGTAAGGATGGTATAAAGTAGTCCTGAATATAAAAGTAGGATCTGGAGGTGGGACTGCAGCAGGAATATTTAATAAAATTTGGATTATTCTAATCTGTAGGGGATTCAAGTATTCACCAGGTAGATAGATAAATAGATAGATAGATAGATAGATAGATAGATAGATAGATAGATAGATAGATAGATAGATAGATAGATAGATAGATAGATAGATAGATAGATAGATAGATAGATAGATAGATAGATAGATAGATAGATAGATAGATAGATAGATAAATATAAAGATAGATAATATTTACACTGTACATGGTTTAGGACAGTGGGATGAAAACACTGATTGCTCTGGATGATCAAGAGGAGCTGATAGATAAGTTTGAATCAGCGGCTGATGGAATAAACCAAGATATGGCGCTAGCAGAGAAAGCTTTAAAGGTTAGAACGCTTCAACTTCTGAATCTATAAATTGACTCAACTTTGAGGAAAATTGATGAAGTTATCACTCTTGTTCTATCTTAAATCTAATTATTTTTGAGTACCAGAAGAGAAAAAAGGAAATCGTCAGAATTCACCAGTTTTCCAGATAGAAACACGACAATATCTTCCGTATTATTTCTCAGATAAATGTTTAAATGATATCTTGTGAATCGAACATGGACCAGTTTTAAAAATCCCTTTTAGAAACGTTCGATTCTTTGAATAAAGTATGAGAAAAAAGTATCTAAAAAAATATGGCGGTTTTCAACATACGCGGTAAAAAATGTTAAAAACAATCGTTAGAAATGCTCAAGCTAAGTTTTCAAAGATAATAAAAAATATGATTTTTGGTTGGAATAGCGAAAATAGCTTTGTTTTAAACGTTTATATTGTATGTGTAATATTACTAGTTTCTGAATCTTATGTGATTGTAATATTTGAGTTTGATATCAAACTAAAGATGAAGATGAAGGAATAGAATTTCGTCTTTGACTGACAACTTCGGGAAAATGGTAGAATTTTATCAAGAGATAGAAATCCAGAGAAGCACTTAAACTTAATAAGAAAGTTATGAACCCATTTTTATGATTTTTTTTTTATAAAAATACTTAAGCTACAGGAACCTTCCATGCAAACATGGTAATGTTTGATTCACAACAGTACCCTCAAAACCTTTATCTGATCCATAATTTTAAAGACATTGTTTTTTTTTTAGGTTTTATCAGTGTTAGTTCTAATAATTCATGATGTTTTCCTGAAGTAGAAATACACAAGTCACTTTATTGTTATAGAGCAACCACAATTGAAAATAATCAGTTTTAAAAAACAAAACATTGACATATAAGTCTTACTTGATCAGACAAAGCTTTTATGGGTACCGTTGTGAATCTGACATTGTCATTTTTGCATTGAAGATTATTTGAAATTACGCTTACTGTCCCTTTAATATGAATTTTGCCTATTAAGGATGCCTCAAGTAATCCCAGAAAATAATGATTTGATTTGATTTGATTATTGATTATTGATTATTGATTATTGATTATTGATTATTGATTATTGATTATTGATTATTGATTATTGATTATTGATTATTGATTATTTATTACAGTTCCTGTAAATAAGAACTAAAATGCAATGATAAAGTTCATTTCGTAAACACAAGTTCCTTTCGACTTCATATCATGTCAAACGTAAATTAGAAAATAATTGGAAAACAAAAAAGTTTACAAAGGATTTGAGCCCTTGCCACAAACTCAAATTTTCTAATTCCTATATCTTTGCAACCCAATGCCGTAGACCTTCGATATTTCAAACTATGAATTCTGGTAGATCAAATAATCTAATTTTGAAATATCAAAGGTTTGCACCATCAAGTTGCTAAGATATAAGAATTTGAGTTTGTGACAAAGACTCAAGTCCTTTGGAGCAATAAATACAGAAATACTAGTTTTCTTCGAGTTAAAATATTCTCCATTTTCTTTGTGCATTTTTTAAATCTAAATTTTGCATCGATGCATATTTATTCTAAACCATTTTTATTCTAAACCATTTTTGTTGGCAACAACACTGAAGTTTAAGTACTGTAAGCAGACATAACATTTTTCTGGTTTTTATCTTATTATTTATCTTTTTACCGAAAGAAAACATAATACATCAATGATATGGTAGAATACATTTCTTTCTGATGTTCAAGTCTAAATCCATATTTTATTCTCATTCAGGGTTTTATGAAAAAAGTATATTGGGCCCCCCCCCCTCCCCCCGCGTTGAATTCCTTTTAAAGAAACCGGTAATTTTTAAGCCAAATATTTGTTTTAAATTTACATAAAAAGCGTTTGATTTTAAATAGAACCTTCTGTGACACTAAAAGATAAGATTATTTCCTGTCTGAGTGTTTTAAATATAACCTGGAGAAAAAGAGAATATGTTGTATTGGTTTTCCTTGGAAGAATAAAACCTACGGAAGAGAGGTTTATTTACTTAGCTTTCATATCTACAGGGAGACTCGAAATTCTTTAATGGAAGTTTCGCGTAAAATAAAAGAGAATAATTGATTTGAATTCTGATTTTAAATATAAATAGTTTATCAAGGAATGTTATTGCCCGATGTGCTTTATAATTAAAATCAAAGATAAATGATAATGTAAATAACAAAATAGTCCCGTAAATACGCACCTGATATCAAGGATGTAAGGCAAGGAAAGTCATTTCAGAAGTGTACACATCTTTAGTACTGCAGTGTACTGTCCAAAGGTACTTGAATAGGGTAAGGTAGTCATACAATTCTAGCTTCTGTATCTTACCTACGTCATAACCCGGTACAGGGCACAAAGTGGACACTGGCGAGTATACGCATAATTGTGATTGGTATTTCTTTGGTGGTCTGAGAATTCCCCACCAATAGTTTTAATCAGTGACGTCAGAGAATACGTACCGTATCGACCTTTCATTCGTGCGCGAGCCTCGTTGGGATACCCTATTCCAGTACCCATGGTACTGTCTCTGGGCGCTAATGTAAACACAAGACGGATGTCGAAGCCTGACATGGGATCCATCATTCACATAAAAAATCAATGACATATTCTGGTCATAGGAAATTATTATGTGAATTATCAAAATTATCAAAATTTAATGCTTTTAACCTCTTCGGATACTAAACGAACACTGATGCATCTATTATTGTTTACAAATTCCGCCCAGAGAGAACTGGTTTCAATATGTACACAGAGTATACTCAACCGAAATTGACTTTCCTTGCCTTACATTCTTGCCTGATATCAAGTAAATTTGTTTATTATTGTTGTGATAAATACGGTTTAGAATTGGAAAGGTTCAGGACGGAAAAGGTTTAAGATAAAAAGATGCAGGACGGAAAAGAAAAGGATGGAAAGGATGGAAAGGACGGAAGGGATGGAAAGAACGGAAAGGAAAACCTAGAGCTTAAATATACATATTCTTCACAGAAAACCTAGAGCTTAAAAATGCATATGCTTTACAGAAAACCTAGAACTTAAATATACATATTCTTCACAGACAACCTAGAACTCAAATATGCATATTCTTTACAGAAAACCTAGAACTCAAATATGCATATTCTTCACAGAAAATCTAGAACTCAAATATGCATATTCTTCACAGAAAACCTAGAACTCAAATATGCATATTATTCACAGACAACCTAGAACTCAAATATGCATATTCTTCACAGACAACCTAGAACTCAAATACTCAAATATGCATATTCTTCACAGCAAACAACATGTCATCTCGAAAAGATTGTACTAAAAAATTTTGTCCATTTTCTTCAGCAACATTGCTGTAGAAATCATCAATGAATGAACTTTTAATTCTTTAAAATAAATTATTAATTAAAATTAAGTTACAGACTCAGTCCCTTAATAAACAGGGCCTATAAAAGAAAGTTGTTTACCAATAAACTCTGTAGTAATATTGTTTTATAGTCTAGTATAAGACCATGAAAGTAATGTTAACATATACTGTTCTACAGACTGCAGATATGGTTTTTCGATAATGATCTTTCATCTTCTTCTTCTGTTTTACTAATTCAGTCATCAGAAAAAAACTGTTCAGAAAAAATGCGCCAAATATGGATTGACGCGAGGGAGCCAGTAAAGATCTCACAATTTTGAGAGAATAGTTAAAAAATCTGTTTATTTTTAATATTTAATTGTTTTACCGGTTACACGTCATATCATTAAAAGAAGCTTTGAAAATGGGCACTTTTGAATCTTTTAAAGGACTTTTATTTTAATTTTTAAAAGTTATTTTCATAAAAATATTAAAACTGTGAATAGCGTTTTTAATCAGGATTTAAATGATGTGTTAAAATACCAAGATTCCAAGTCAAGAGCAAAATTCCTCACTATTAGTAACACAAAACTAAACTGAAAACAAAAATAAACTATAAACAAAAATTAACTGAAAACACTAAATATAAAAAACTAAAAGTTTTGAAAAAGGAAATTATAAAAAAAAATCCATCTCCATCTCTTGGGAATTTACTTAAATTTCCTGATTCTTGAAATGCTTCAACTTTTTCTTTAATAAATGTCGACGGTAAAATTCATAGTACAAACTAGAGTTTAAGGAAATGATTTTAGAAAAGACGGATTACTTGCAACAAACTCTAATTTTCTAATCTCTTAATCTTTGAAACCCGATTTCTTCAACCTTAGATATTTCAAACTAAAAATTCTGTTAGATAAAAAGTCTAAGTATGAAATGTCAAAGGTTTACACCATTAGGTTGCAAAGATATGGGAATAAGCAATATGAAGTTTGCCGCAAAAACTCAGTTTCTTTACCATGAAAAAATATTGTTTTGAATTTTATGTCAAATCTCTATTCCAGGTATTTTAAGGTTTATAAAGAGTTAAGCCTGTATACTCTCAATGTCCTGTATCTAATATAGACGGATAGTCTTCTACAAGATATATGTGATTGTATAGATTTCAAACACCAGTTTTCTTAAGCTAGAATTGTGGGAGAGGAGAAGGGGTGTGGGAAGTAGGAGGGGGGGGGGGAAGGGTTGGAAGGGTGGAAAGGGAAGGATAAGGATATTGATATTTTTATATTCTCCTTATATTGCAGTAATTCTCTATCAGTCCCTGTAATCTTCCTTTTTATAATCCCTGATCTCCTCCGGCCCAAAGTCCAAGCAAATCACTCCTCTTTCCTTAGCTCATGTGGTCCATAGGCCTTGAAATCCTCCGCTAGTCCCTGTAATCATCCCCTAGTCCCTGTAATCCTCCCCTCGTCCCTGTAGTCCTCCGGTAGTCCCTGCAATCCTCCGCTAGTCCCTGTAATCCTCCCCTTAGTCCCCATAATCCTCCCCTAGTCCTTGTTATTCTCTGCTAGTCCCTGTAATCCTCCGCTAGTCCCTGTAATCCTCATCTAGTCCCTGTAATCCTCCCCTAGTCCCTGTAATCCTCCCCCTAGTCCCCATAATCCTCCCCTAGTCCTTGTAATCCTCTGCTAGTCCCTGTGATCCTCCGCTAGTCCCTGTAGTCCTCCCCTAGTCCCTGTAGTCCTCCCCTAGTCCCTTTAATCCTCCGCTAGTCCCTGTAGTGCTCCCCTAGTCCCTGTAATCCTCCCCTAGTCCCTGTAATCCTTCCTTAGTCACTGTAATCCTCCCTTAGTTCATGTTAATCCTGCCAAGTCTCTGAACTCCTCTCCTAATACCTTGAATCCACTGTTGATCCCTATTGCTCTCTGGAACCCTCCTGTAATCTATTAATACCTCTAATGATGAAAGTTTGGAAGAGAAGATAAAGTTTTCTCTGTCCCGGATATTAAAATACCATCTTATATTTTTCTATTTTCAGTTCTAATTAAAATTAACTGTTTGCTATTAACTCTAACTGCTGGATAGAACAGTGTCTCCTTACTCTATGCCTAAGCAGAGAATTCGAACCAAGGAGTATACAAAAAAACACATAATAAAGGGGGTAAAAAACCCCCCCCCCCCCCCCACCCCTCAAGTACTTAATGCTCTAGAGTCGGAACATTTAAAAATGATATTTATTCAAGGGGTAAAAGTGATATTTCAGGGTATAAACTGATAATAGAAATACTACAATCCCTTTTTATATGTGGATATGTAATACTATAATCCCTTTATATTTCTCTGGTATCTGAACATCCTGTAATACAAGGTTTATCTAACATCTAGAGAAACAATAATATGTAATTTACTGTTCTACACTGTACAGTCAAAAACAAAGTAAAACATAAGAAACCTAAGATATTTGGAGCCCATACAAAACATATCGTCACTAAACATTTCACCACAAAACTTATCACCACAAAACATATCACCACAAAACTTATCAAAACAAAACTTATCTAACAACAAAACTTATCAAACTACAAAACTTATCTAACTACAAAACTTATCAAACTAAAAAACTTATCAACCAACAAAACTTATCAACTATAAAACATATCAAACTCAAAACTTATTAAAATAACTACAAAATTTATTTTTTTAAACATTTTTAAACGTTCTTTTCTGTGACCTATGTTTTGTATGGGCTCCTTATATTTAGTATAAAAGAGTGTTCTTTGTATAAAAAAATACAAAGTGTATTTGATTTTTAACTAGTTAAAAACTATGAATGAGCTGGATTATAATTTATAATCACATGCTTTCTTCAAGTAAAGACTGAATATGTTTTGATTATTTACTGTTTTCCAAATATCCGGTAAATTGAGACAAAGCAAAATTAGTTTTCGTTTTTCTTTTGTTTTGTTTTCCTTGTATGTTATGCTAGAAGTTAATTTAGTCAAGTTTCATGAATTTTATCTCTAGAGCCTGGAATACATTTTTGCCATTCTTACTGAATTTTTTTAGAAACCAATTTGTAGAATTTGCAGTTTTTTGTTTAAGTTTATCTCACTGTTTCTCATTTTTTGAAGCACTTAGCAACATAATTCTCTCCGCGTACACCGACTTAGGGGGGGGGGATACACGGGGGACGTCTCCCCCCCTGGAAACTTGGTTGGAGGGAAGTACTTACTTAATTATCAAATCTAATGTCTAAATCTTCTTTTTCTTCATTAACACTTTTAAAAAAAGATTTAATCTAAATTCGTAAAAAATTGTTTATGCTTAGAAGAAAGTTTTCTTATTCGAGGGAAAATCTAAAAATACTTGAAATTTATTGATATTGGTTTGGTGGTTAGAAAAGCAGAAAATTGTTCAGATACAATCATTCTCAGGCACTCAAACTTTTCATATTCAATCCTTTAAGCACCCTGTTTTCAAGGATCACAGATATTGCTTTTAAAGGATCCTGGATATTGTTTTTAACGGACCCCGGATATTGTTTTTAAGGATCCCGGATATTGTTTTTAAAGGATCCCGGATATTGTTTTTAAAGGATCCCGGACATTGTTTTTAAAGGATCCTGGATATTGTTTTTAAAGGATCCCGGATATTGTTTTTAAAGGATCCCGGATATTGTTTTTAAAGGATCCCGGATAGTGTTTTTAATGGATCCCGGATATCGTTTTTAATGATCCTGGATATTGTTTTAAAGGACCCCGGATAAAGTTTAAGAGGATCCCGGATATTGTTTTAAAATGATCCCGGATATAGTTTTAAAGGATTTTGGATACAGTTTTAAAGGATCCCGTACACCGTTTTTAAAGGATCCTGGAAAAAGTTTTAAAGAATCCCGGATATTGTTTTTGAAGGATCCCGGATATTGTTTCTTAAGGATCCCGGATATTGTTTTTAAAGGATCCCGGATAGTGTTTTTAATGGATCCCGGATATCGTTTTTAAATTATCCTGGATATTGTTTTAAAGGACCCCGGATAAAGTTTTAAAGGATCCCGGATATTGTTTTAAAATGATCCCGGATATAGTTTTAAAGGATTTTGGATACAGTTTTAAAGGATCCCGTACACCGTTTTTAAAGGATCCTGGATAAAGTTTTAAAGAATCCCGGATATTGTTTTTAAAGGATCCCGGATATTTTTTCTTAAGGATCCTGGATATTGTTTTTAAGGATCCTGTATATAATTTAAAAGGATCCCGGATATTTGAATTATTTATTGGGAAGGTTAAAGAATATGAAGAAATTAAAATTTAACTGTGGCAGGTTGAGAAATATTTTATTTTTTATTTTCACAAGCATAACTTATTCTTATTCATAGAATACTGTGTAAAATTTGTGTTTATATCCCGGTTTTAAAGCAAATATTGATGGATTGTCTGAATATGGAATATCCCGGTTTTAAAGCCAATATTGATGGACTGCCCAAATACTGGTTTAAAGCCAATATTGATGGACTGCCTAAATATGTGTGTTTAAATCCAATATTGATGGACTGCTTAAATATGCCTGTTTGAAGCCAATATTGATGGACTGCCTGAATATGTGTGTTTAAAGCCAATATTGATGGACTGCCTGAATATGTGTGTTTAAAGCAAATATTGGTGGACTGCCTAAATTCCTAAATAAGCCTCTCACCTAGTTTCTCATCTTTTCCCGGATATATTTAACATTGTAACATTTTTTATATTCTTCAAAACCTAAAAAAAAAGAAAATTAAAGAGATTGCTTAGATATTTGGGTATTGTTACTAGGTACCAATATTTCATAAGAAATTCTATTTATACCTTTCAAAGTTTACAGAATACAGATACATACATAAAAAATGGTAGAAAATCAATGATTTTCAATAATTTACCAAAAAGACCTCCTGGATTTCGTAGGTCCATGAGACAATTCTCTTGATTCGCTTCTTATTAATAAAAGTTAATATTGAAGAAAATGTTGATAATTTACTGGTACGGCTTTGTGACCCCTTTTGGCTAACCCCTCTAGTTTAGATTTACTCCACGAAAGACTACTTTATCTGCAGCTTGCAAATCAAAAAACTCAAAACATTTTGGTTTTTCTCAACAGTTCTTCAAGAAAAAGTGACGTGATTGAATAAATATAAGATTTTAATATAAAGTTAATTGAGAAATTGAGCCTTTGCCGCAATCTCTGATTTTCTTATCCTTAAATCTTTGCAACCCAATGTCGAAGACCTTAGATGTTTTGAACTATGAATTCCGCCAAATCAAATGATCTATGTTTGTAATCTCTCAAAGGTTTAAAATGTCAAGTTGCAAAGGTATAGGAATTAGAAAATTTGAGTTTGTAGCAAAAACACCATTCTTTCTTACTTTAATTCATAATTATTCTTCAGCAAATTGTTCAAGTTTTATGATTTGATTGCTTAATGTCACAGTTTTCTTCAGATTTTCTAGGAAAAACATGAATGTAAGAGATACAAAAGATTACTTAAATTGTGACGACTTTTGTGCACACTCAATGCACATTTAATGTACGCGAAAGCTTTAACTGTAATGTCACAAAATTATTTCCTAAACTTTGGGAATAACTATAAAAATCCTTTCTTTTTCATTTCTATCATGATAAAGGAATTACAGGATTTATTTGGTTTGGTTAATAAATGGTTTAAAGATTAACCTCAGAATTTATTATACTCAACCTGGCCTAGTCTACTGCAGGGTAACCTGCCAGAGAGGTTCAAAAATATAAATTGAGTAAATTAAATAAGGTTTATGAAGGTTTATGAGCTGGAAACAGAATTTTAATGGGTTTGATAAATGGAGCGAAACCTCCCAGGGTTTCAATTTGGAAACTGAACTTGTTTTAAGTTTAATATAATAAAGACATAGTTGAAATTTTGAAAGCAAAAAAAATCCAAAAAATTATTTAAATCAGTTAAACAAATATTACTTTCCTCAATCTCTAATTTTAAGTTTATGGCGAGTGAGTAATCAGTTACTGATGGTTAATGGGTTTAATTTGATTATATAATTTCACTATGCAATAAAGATATATCCATATTTTCGGGACAATAAGTCGTGAATATGGAAATACTACTCTAGTCTTTATGCAGCCCGGATTGAATAATGGACTGCAAAACCGGGTGAATACTTTGTAAATCCGGGATACTGGCTCCCGGAATACTGGCTATTAGAGCCGGGTTTTTGGTCTTTATATATATACGGAATATATGGACCTATAGATCTGAGATATGATAAATGTCTAAAGATCCCGGATACGTTTATAGATCCGGGATACGTTGACAGATTCATATACGTCTAGAGATCCGGAATATTGGAATAAAGATCCGGGTTACTTTACTTCAGATCTAGTATACTGATACGTTTATAGATTTGGAATAAAGGACATTTACAGAGCACAGATGCTAAATAATTGATTCAGATACATACGGTTGTAAATATTTAAAATACGGGTCTACAGAGCCGGGATATGGTGCTATTGAGGCGGAATATATGTCCATGGTTTCAAGATATAGGTCCATGGAGCCGAGATACGGGTCCACAAATGCAAAATACGGATCTATAGAGTCGGATATGGGTCTACAGAGCAGAGATACGACTTGTTAAGTTGGAATATGGGTCTGTTGCCTATAGATCAGAGATACGGGACTACATATACGGATTTATGGCTAATGGAGCCGGGAAAACGGGACTATAAGTCCAGGATACGGGTCTGTAGATCCGGAATATGGGTCTATGGAGCAGGATAGAGATAAATCTACTGAGTGAAGAACCGAGAAAGGCATCAGCTGGAGAAGAAGCCTCCACGAACCGACCTTGGATCCAACGAAACCCAAACTTTTGGGTTCCATGAGTCCCGCTAGTATATTGATCCTGTGAATACAGGAACTATAAAATATAATGCTCCTAGAATACAGGAACTAAAAGATGTTGATCCTAGAATACAGAAACTAGAGTACATTGATCCTAAAATTACAGAAACTAGAGTATATTGATCCTAGAATACAGGAACTATAATATATTGTTCCTGAGAATACAGGAACTAGAATATATTAATCCTTGAATGCAGGAACTAGAATATATTGATTCTGAGAATACAGGAACTAGAATATATTGATCCTAGAATACAGGAACTAGATTATATTGATCCTTGAATTCAGGAACTGGAATATATTGCTTCTAGAATACAGGAACTAGAATATATGGATCCTAAGAATAAAGGAACTAGAATATATTGATCCTCGAATACAGGAACTAGAATATATTGATCCTGAGAATAAAGGAACTAGAATATATTGATCCTGAGAATACAGGAACTAGAATATATTGATCCTGAGAATAAAGGAACTAGAATATATTGATCCTGAGAATACAGGAACTAGAATATATTGATCCTGAGAATACAGGAACTAGAAAATATTGATCCTGAGAATGCAGGAACTAGAATAAAGGACGACAAAACACGAAAAACTACGTTCAATGTTATTCAGAGGGGTTAATAAACGAAACGAAAGCTAACTGACATTGAAACCTGAATATTTATTCTCAGAAAACCGGAAATTATATAGATCTATTATTAGAATAAAAAAATTGTTTTAGGCATAAATCCTAATTTATTTACGTCATTTTATATTTGTATTCATTTTTTTTATTTACTCCTAAACAGTATTTTGTGTTTCATGCTCATGGCTCTCATGTAAAGAAATGGATATGCAAAAAGTTAGAACTTTTATGTTGTGAATTTCGAGATCAAGCATTGATCTCCATCTAATGAAGATCTACGGATTTATTCTATTCCTCTTCGAAATATCGTGGGAGTTATAACTTTCAGTTAGAGGTCAAGCTTTTATTCTCAAATATGGATATCGCATTGAAGCGTTCAAAATTAACGATCCTACACACAAAAGTTCCTGTCTCAGAGTACACTTTTAGTGTGAAATGTGTAGATAAATACAGTGCCAACAGAATGACAAAAACCGCTAAAAGCAATAATTAAAAAAAAAGAAAATTTAACTACTTGAACTTGAACGTGTTAAAAGATAGCATTTGGAAAGTTTGTAAAAAAACAACTTTTTAAAATTTTTAATAATTTCTTTCCTTGATATAAAACTGGTAATGGAAAAAATACCAAGTTTTTAGGACGAAATAGTAATATTTTTCAATAAAACTCAACTCATTATCAAAAATAACTGAAATATGGAAAATCAGAAAATATTTCTATTTTTCATATCCATCATGGTTCTTCAAATCAACTATTTTTATCTTAAATGTGAATTTATATTCTGGTTAAGGTGTATTGTTCTCTTATACCAGATAAAAAATAGTCCAAATTTTCACCAAGAATTTAAATTAATATTTTTAAATTTTGCATTGTTTAAAAGAAAATAATATGTTTTAAGAACAAGAAAAGGAATTTTATTGTTATTGTTTGTTTTTATCGTTAACACATTTTGAACACAATTGATATCCTAAACCACCATTAACTTGAAAAAGACATAAACTCGAAATATTTTCTGTGCATGATATATTTTTATTGATCATATTGATCATACTTTTATTGATCATATTTTTATTAATCATATTGATCATATTTTTATTGATCATATTGATCATATTTTTATTAATCATATTGATCATATTTTTATTGATCATATTGATCATATTTTTATTGATCATATTGATCATATTTTTGTTGATCACATTTATCATTTTTTTATTGCTAAACTTAGGCAATGGTTTTTATGTTTAGACAATGAATGCTATCTTTAGGGAATTGGATATTATGTTTAGGCAATCTTTAGGCAATAGATATAATGTTTAGGCAATGGATATTTGTTGACACAAATAAAAGAACAAAAGGGATATTCCTTAACTTTATTGAATAATAAAATCAAATTTGTTTTAAAATAGAGACCCTTAAAAGGGAGTATCTAAACAATTGAAAGTGAAATAACATTGATTATTGGTGATGAAAGGAATGGAACAGTTGGAGCTTCATGATGGTCAGCTCGCAGGTGTCAGCATCTTGGCAGCAAAGGGTTCACATCTAGGTGACGGTCCTGGAGGGTTTGCAGTCTGTAACATGTGTGGGGAGGAACGATTTGCCTCTCATACCACAGGTCATGCGACTGTTTTGTGGATTTGGACATCTGGAGGCTTAGACAATAGCAGCATTTGTTGCTAGAGTAGGCATCTGCGGCAGTATGAAGGAATTAGTAGTTCCTGATCGGAGGTGTTCACATCTCGACGTTTAAAGCTAACTGACGCTGTTCTCCACGAGTAGAGGCGGTGAAGGGGGGGCCATGAGGAGACACATTTGGAGCGGATATAGTTTTATGTATTGTAAATCTTGCACGGTTAACTGCGCTACACATTGGTAATCGTCTTCGTGTTTTCTTGAATTTGTTACAATATTATGTTTACACAAGGGATATTATGTTTAGACAATGGATATTATATTTAGACAATGGATAGTATGTTTAGACAATGGATATTATATTTAGACAATGGATATTATGTTTAGCCAATGGATATTATGTTTAGGCAATGGATATCATGTTTAGGCAATGGATATTATGTTTAGCCAATGGATATTATGTTTAGGCAATGAATATTGTGTTTAGCCATTGGATATTATGTTTTGACTATGTTTAGCCAATGGATATTATGTTTAGGCAATGGATATCATGTTTAGGCAATGGATATTATGTTTAGCCAATGGATATTATGTTTAGGCAATGAATATTGTGTTTAGCCATTGGATATTATGTTTTGACATTAATATGAATATTATTTTTAGGCAATAGATATAATGTTTAGGCAATGAATATTTTGTTTAGACAATGAATATTATGTTTAGGCAATGAATATTATGTTTAGGCAATGAATATTATGTTCAGGCAATGGATATTATATTTAGACAATGGATAGTATGTTTAGACAATGGATATTATATTTAGACAATGGATATTATGATTAGACTATGGATATTGTGATTAGACTATGGATATTATGTTTAGGCAATGGATATAATGGGTAGGCGATGAATATCATGTTTAGGCAATGAATATTATGTTTAGGCAATGAATATTATGTTCAGGTTATTGATATTATGTTTAGACACGGATATTATGTTTAGACAATGGATATTATGTTTAGACAATGGATATTATGGTTAGACAATGGATATTATGGTTAGACTATGGATATTATGTTTAGGCAATGGATATATTATGGTTAGACAATGGATATTATGGTTAGACGATGGATATTATGTTTAGACAATGAATATATTATGGTTAGACAATGGATATTATGGTTAGACTATGGATATTATGTTTAGGCAATAAATATTATGCTTAGGCAATAAATATTATGTCTAGACAATAAATATTATGTCTAGACAATAAATATTATGTCGAGGCAATGAATATTATATTTAGACAAGGTATATTATATTTGGGCAATGGATATTATGTTTAGGCAATGGATATGGCCTGTTTTGGTTTGATTCCAAGGTTCTGGGTTAAGGATAAGGGATTTAAGGAGGATGATGCAGTGTGGGGGGATCAGAAGGTTGTAGGAGCAGGACCCCCTCCACCAGCAACAGAACTTAGAGACGGAGCATTCGTCGCAACAATTCTTTGCGATGCTAGAGAAGAAGAAATGGAAGAGAATATGGAACAGGTAAATATTAAATCCGCCATTTTGAATTTATATTTCTTTAATTAGATTTTATATTATTATCTAACTAGGTGAGTGCAATGATCGGGAATATCAGAAATATGTCGAACGACATGAACACTGCTCTTGTTCGACAGAACCAGACCCTGGACAGGATTAACGCCAAGGCTGGGTCTGATATTACCAGAGTTAAAATGGCGAATGAGCGAGCTGCCGCGCTTATGAAATAATTCTAAAAAGTGTCCCGCGCAATGACAACTTTCAAAATCTGAAATAATCTTTACAAAAAAAATTCTTCGAATAGATAATTAATTCATAAGCTTTGAATTTAAATTCAAGTACAAACTATGATCTTTAAAAATGTTGATATTATAATATGTGATAAATCCCTGTTAGGACTAGAGGAACACGTTTATGTATTAGTCTCGAGTTTATTAACATCATGTATGCTGTATGGTTGAAAATCAAAATGCTGTGTAAATATTGATAAAAAGTGGTTCAACTGATTACTTACCTCAATTTTTAATTTTTATTTCCTAGTTTAAAATCGTAAGAAATGTAAAAATCTTAAATATGTTTTATTAACAATCGTTGATTATGTAAAAATAACAGCACCTGGTAGGTTTCCAACAAATAAAACGTAAGGCCTTAGACTTAAACTGTTTTTAACAAATAAAAATTTTATATTTCAAAATTTGATTGGTTCTTTTATCCAGCAGAATTCATATTTTGAAAGGTTGCAAAGATACAAGGATTAGAAAATTAGAAATAGAAGCAAGTAATCAGTTTCGTTATAGCATGGACCGTTTTACTCTAAATTTACATTAGGCTAAATTATTTGTTTGTATGAAACATGTATATTGTATATTGTATAAGCTGGATTGTATTGTGCTCAAGAAATTAATATCTAAAATTATTCTTTTGCAGAAATTTAAACTAAATGAATGATTTAAGAAATATTTTATCTTTATAAATTGAAACTTCTTAGAATATGTGTATATTGTTCCTTCAACCTTATTATTTCTCCACCATATGTTCATTCTCCCTTATATCTCCATCCTTGATCTCCTTGTCTTTTTCCACTTGTCCCTTCTCCCTCGATCATCATTCATTCCTCCTTTTTTTTCTCCCAACTTCTCTCTCTTCCCATCCCTTCTCTCTCTTTCCATCCCTTATCCCTTTTCCCATCCCTTATCTCTCTCCCCATCACTCCTCTATTTTCCAATCACTCCTCTCTTTTCCTATCCCTTCTCTCTTTCCCCATCCCTTCTCCTTCTTCCCATCCCTCCTCTCTCTTTTCCCTCGGGATTTTTTTCTTCTTCCCTCTCTCTCTCTTCGTGGTTTGATTTATCTCTTTCCTTGTCCCTGATTCCTCTTGGTCTCACTTTCTTCTTCTTCTTCTTTCCTTCCTGTCTTTTACCAAGTTTTTATCTTTATCCTTTCCTATTTATCCACCTTTCCTTCTTCAGTCAATTCTTTTCTCCTTTTTTCTTTCCCTTCCTCCTGTATTAGGCATCGTTTTCAATCCAATGTTTTAATTCAACAATTTTTAAGAGGCTCCCTAAAAATTTGAAAAGATAAATCAAATTCTAAAATTACATGTTCCACAATCCACATGATATAGATTTTTAACAGATATAGGCCAACAATTTCCTTCGTCCAGAGCCAAAAGTTCGCATAATGTTGTAATTAAGGCAACATTTTTAATGTGTTTTCACCCCCCCCCCTTCCAACCTTTAGAATTAAAACTATGATGTATTGTAACTATATCATCTATTTCATTGTAACCAACCCGGAACTAACATTTCATACTTTATACAAAGTAAAATTATTTGTTATAATCGTACCTAGATTTGCTCAATTTCAACTGAATTGCTAATTTGATAATCAATTTTAATTCAATATTTTGCTCAAATTTTGCTCAAACATTGTTTCATTATTGCTCAAAAAAGCTCAAATATAAAATCTATTGCTTAGTACTTATGGAAAATATAGTTTGTATCTATGAATACCAAATTTTGCACATTTACTCGTACCAGTCCGTAAGTGGTGCAGTTTTGTCGAATTAGTTATAATAACGTTTGTCTTCAGATCAGACTAGCTTGGGAACTCAGAGTCGTTGATGACGATTTTAGATTTTTTCCCCGTCAAATATGGACCCAGTCAACTTAAAATCTCAAAACCCTGAGCTAAGAACATTCCCGTGGTTCTCCCGAGTTCCCCAATTAATATTTGAGGCAAATTAAGGTGTTCATGACTTATTATCCGACATACAAACAAACAGACAAGCAGAGATTACAACTTTATATATTTATAGATACTTCTCATTCGAACTATATAAGATTTTCTCATGAATTCCGTATATACCAAATATATCTTATAAATTCATCCTTTAATATTTAGTATAAACTTTGCTTGTCTGGGTGTTTGTTTGTAAGTTCCGATTAACGTCAAAACGGCTGAACGGACCTCACATGACCCCAGTGAGGGTTAATATATGAAACATCAGGGGCGGATACAGGGGGGCGGGGGGACATTCGCCCCCCCCTGAATTTGGAATTTTTTGTTCCTATTTTCAGAATAGCTTCTCAATAGCATGCTTAAGGGAAAGAAACCCTAGTGCAAAACAGGTAAAATATCTGTCTTAATAAACTATAATGTGTGAAAAGTAAAAAATCTAGTTTTTAGTCTTTAATCATTAATTTTGACTCTTTTTGAGTCTTTTAAGTCTTTTAAAAACTAATATTATTTACAGAAAATATTCCTTTGATCAACGTTTAAATGAAAAATGGAGGACTAAACTTAGCATAACACCGAATTGAAATTTTTCTCAGCATTTCAAAGTAAAAATGTTTCGTCATTTTGAAAGGAAGAACTCCCAAGAAGAAGACAGGTTGATAATAAAACTAAGCAATTGTATTGTTGATAAGGTAGCGTGATAACGACCAATTGAAAGGATTTCCATCAAACCATACTTGTTGCTAACATGTTTCTGTTCAAACCAGTGCATTTTAAGAAATCTTATTTGTCGACATTTTTACCGGTCAAAAGCCTGCCTTTCATGGTCATGTCAGTTACTAGAAAAAATGTGGGCCCGATCGGTTCGGCTTTTTCTTACGTTGATTGATGAAGACAAGCCAAATATATTTATAGATGAAACTGAAGAAAGACGTAATAATTATTTTTGATTTTTATTGATTATTGAAAAAAGAGGTCAGCAAGAAGTGTTGTTCGTCTTATTGTGTTCGATCTACCTTATATCTCTAAAATTAACAGCTAGACATTGAATGTCTAGACACTGTGATACAATTTGGAAAATTATCTATCGGTCAATTTTGATGGCACAATTACAGTCCAGGACTAGAAGTTTTCGTATTCATATGTTTTGACTAGATTACTTTTAAAGAAAACTTTGCCATAATACCAATACAAGTTTACTGGCTGGAACACCCTTTACTTACAAAAGTTCCAGGCCGGGGAAAGGCTTTCAATCTTTGAAGACGACTGTATGAAATTTATTCAGTCTCTTTTCTTCCCCTACAATTGCTTATTTATATTTAATTGTACCAAATAATTTAGTAAACCATTAAAAGATTATATTTAAAGGGAGTGTTCGCGAAAAATGAAAGGGGTATAGGCTTAATGCGATAATAAAGCGCTTTTGATCGCTACTAATCTTACTTCTATCAGTTGTGTCTATAAGGAGAAAATTGTTAAAAACGACTCACACCGAAGAACGCAGGGTCCATACAAATTCGGAAAGATGCAATATTCAACTCGGATCGTAAAAAAATCAAGTTAATTCCAAACAAATCATTCAGATATTACAAACAGTAGTCATCGATTATTTTTCGACGCATTCGTATATAGTTAATATGTCATATACCCCCTTTCATTTTTCGCGAACACTCCCTTTAAGGAATGTAAAAGAAATCTATTTTTAGTTTGTTGTAATCAAAGAGGTTCAGGCCCTTACCACAGTCAGTCTAATCCTTTATGGGTAACCCTGTATCTCTTTTTTTGCACCCTTTATTATATAGAGTGGATCAAAAGAGCGATGCAGTGTCTTTAAAAAAAATGACCTTTGCCCTTATCCTTAGCCTATATCCGACTGGGCATGAAGTGGGTCAAGTTTTTCGAGGTCTTCATGAGGATCCTCTAACATATGGTGAGGAGGGTTCTTTTCGAGGTCTTCATGAAGATCTTCTAATATATGGTGAGGAGGGTTCTTTTCAGAGACTGAATTTTAGATAGTCGATGTTTGACGCCCTCAAGATTATCACCGATGATAGCCTACAGATTCCTGGCCTCAAACATCCCAATATCCCGTCCTCGAACCTCAGAAGACTCAGGAGAGACTGTATATCAGACATGAGTTTTTTAATTTCAGGTTGCTGTGCAAATAGGTTACTGAACAGTCTATTTTGATGTGTACATATTCACTTAGTACAACTATCATTTAGTAAGCAAGGAAGAAACGTATAGTTTAAATTTTCATGAGCCAAAAATCATTTTCTAAAACATGGGGGGCCCATTAAACCCACCAACTCTTTTGATCCACTCTATATATCTAATCTCAGACAAAAAATACCAGTAATTTTTGGATCGAACTTTTCTTTGAAAAAAACGATAAATATATAAATAAAATAAAATACACTTTTAAAATTATAAAAATAAGATTGGATTTGATTGAGCAGGTTTTGATTGAGAAGGTTCGGGTTCGGTGTTCTCCACCTCGATCTCTACGACTGTTTCTAAACTAGGTTCAGGTTTCTCATCCTCTAGTTCTACTACTGTCTCCAAGCTACTACTTGTAGTGTCTAATGAATCTTCTAGTTCTATTCTTTCCAACTTCTTCATTAACTCCTGAACACAAATAATATAGAAAACTAGCTCAAGCTCCTGGCGTTGCCCGTGCAAATTCAAAAAAATGTAAAAAAAATTTTGCCTATGTCACCCCCGGGTTATCTTAAAAAATGACAGCCGATTTAATTCAGCTGTTTGGTCAGCTGTAGATATATAGAATAAAAATTATAAACAGTGGGATTCATACAACAGTAGAATAGGAAGACGACCATTAGACTCAAGTTATGATTATCTAACAAAGTCCAATGTACATAAAGGTCAACAATTGTGCAGTGTAAACTGTACTGCAGTGTTAACAAACCAATTCTACTTGAAAAGCTACAAATGAAATTATTTCCTTTAAAACAACATTTAATACATGTAACTTAAATGTCGTCTTCCCTTTCCATTGTGTGATATGTCACACTATAGAAATAGTAGAGAATAAAGATAATATAGAAAACATAAAGAAGATTTGGATATTTTAGCCATTGTGACTCAGGTTTATTTAAAATACCATACCGACTTTAAGGCCGCCTTAATAGTATAAAAATTTACTTCGTTTAAGTATTCGTGGCTGAGACCATTTTTCCTGGAGAGTGAGGAGGAAGACGACTTTCTGCTCCCGTCACTGCTGACCGAAGAGGATGAACTCCGCCTGGAGGGATCCGGGTTCTGCGTCCCGGATAATCTCCGGGTTTGACCGTTAGAGCACTCCACAGACTCGGAGAAGGAAATCCGTGAACTCTTTCTTGAATCCTGAAACAAGATGAAATCTGTATTAAGCTATCTATCTACCTTTTTAATAAGAAATCTCTATCAAAGCTTTGAAAATATACAAGAAAAATAAAGATCCAGATCCGGATCCGGATTTTGTTTATTTTTATGTCTAAAACTTGAAGAACCATTCAAAGAGGATGAAATTTTTAATAATCTTTCTTTAAACAGTTAAGATTTGGGTTTTTACATATTTTTGGTTAATATTCCCCTTGGACCTGTGATTTTGCATACATTTTGCTTTGTGGCATATTGTGGGTAACCCTGAATAATAACTGCACAGCCTAGCTAAAATGTGCAGTTTGCGGAGCAAGCAAGCAAAATTTGCTACAAATTACGCAATTTGCCAAGTTTTGTCTAGCATTTACAACCCTATCCCCAAGTTTACCAACTACAGCAGCTCCAAGCTATAATCCTACACAGCCATTGTATCATATTATTATCTATTATTTCCCTGTGCACGAGTTTGCACTGTGCAACTATATTGCAAACTTCCTCAATTGGTTTTTGCAACTTTAAATCTAGGTTCTGTTCTGCAATTATTTACATTGTCAACATAATGGTCCATTTAAGGGGAGGGTGGCAGATCTTAAGGATTTGGATTGAAGATCCCAGAAGTATAATAATCCTGGAGGTTTGAGTAAAATCCCATAGTTTAGAGTAATGATCCCAGGGGTTAGAGTAATGATCCTAGGGGTTGCAGTAATGATCCCAGGGGTTGGATCAATTTCCCAGGGGTTTGAAGTAATGATCCCAGGGGTTAAAGTAAAATCATAAGGTTTGTGGTAATGATCCCAGGGTTTTGAGTAATGATCCCAGGGATTGGAGTAAGTCTCATAGTTTGGAATAATGATCCCAGGGGTTAGAGAAAATTCCCAGGGGCTTGAAGTAACGATGTTAGGGGTTGGAGTAAAATTACAGATTTTTAGAGAAATGATCCCAGGGATTGGAATAATGATCCCGATTTTTGTAAAAATAATCCCAGAATTTGGAATAATTTTCGCAGGGTTTAGAGAAATGATCCCAGGGGTCGGAGTAAAATCCCAGGAATTAGAGTAAAATCTCAGGGTTTGGAGTATAATGATCCCAGGGGCTAGAGTAAAATCACAGATGATCCAGGGATTGGAATAATGATTCCAGGAGTTTATTATTAGAGGTGTAATGATTAGCACGAGAAAATTTCCACAATTTTTAAAAAGACATTTTTTTAGGTCAGAAATCAGAGAGATTTTATTTATATAATATAAGAATGTCTAGCTTGAAAATTTTCATGTTTGATCTAAACTCTGAACCTTTAAGTTTAGTGAACCGGGCTGATTTCAAAAAATTATGAAAACTCGTGTTGTAAATTTGTTAATGTGAAAGATAAATTATGTTTATTTTTTTTCGTAAAAATGTTCTAAAACTTTGTCTTCTTCTTTATTTTTATTCTTTTCAAAGGAATTGAGTTTTTGCCACAAATGCCAATTTTATTAGACCTAAATCTCAACAACCAGATGATGCATACCTTTCATAGTTCAAACTTACATTGTTTGATCCACCAGAATTCATAGTTTGAAATATCTACGGTCTACGACATTGGGTTTTAAAGAAATTGGGATTTATTTTTATTCTTTTCAAATTTGTAGCCCTTTAATTTTACTCAGACCTTTGGATTTTACACCAAACTCTCGGATTTTTTCAGAGATGAAATGGGAAACCGTTGTGTAACGTTGATACCACTTTTTATTGGAAGTTTCCCTTATAATTCCGGAAACAGTGACCAGTCCCTTATAACTGGAGTTAGTTAATATTGCTGACCTTGGTTCGTTCATGTATATATTATAATAACTGGGGCTATTGAGGGATGGGGGAGATTGAGGGAGGGTGATTGAAGGGAGGGAGGAGGGAGGGGCGTATACTCAAGAAGAGGGGGGTAATTTCGTGATCAAAATTGGCAATATTAATAATAGGTAATTGAAGTTTAGATAATTAATATCTTGTCATCTGAACAAGTTTGAATAAATATCGCAAAATCAATCTGGAAGAAAACTCAGATAAGTCATTGATAAAGATAAAGTGCCCGGCGCTTCCCGTGAAATAAAAAAATTTAAAAAATAATTTTTTAGCCTATATTACCCCCGGGGCACTCAAGGGTTCCCTCAAAAAGTTCAGACAATTAGGTTGAGCCGTTTGGCCAGCTATAGCTAACATATATATTATATGAATATATTTGAGGGAGCTCTATTATAGATATAACACATTTAATAAAACAATTATTTCAAAGAGTAATTCAGTGCTGCAACCTGATGGAATGCACCCGACGAGGTTATAGTATCTAGAATGATGATGTACGCTAATCCTTTACTAATTGTACAGGCCACGTACTTCACTTACTCACTGCGAAAGCGTACTGCATAAATGAAGTTTTTAATGTATGATTAGACCATAATCTCCTTACATCCCTATAGCTATCAGAAAATCAATTGTACACTCAACCTGAATAGCAGGGCAGGTAGTTCACTACCAGCCCCCCTGCGGACACCCTTGAAATTGTGAAAACTACTAGGAATAATAGTCAAAATATGAAATACTACAGGTTTTCCCCAACAGGTTGCGAAAATATATGAAGTAGAATATGAGAGTTTTTGATGAATGTTAACTTTCTTCAGAAGTAATAATTAACATTACTTTACACTCGTTTACATAACTCCATAGTAGTTGAGTGTTGTAAACTGATTTTACTCAGGACTACCAGCTTTCTTAAGAGTAGCTCAGAACCAGCTTTACTCCGGAGTATTTTAGGAGTAGATAATAACTTCTTTTCAGAGGATTAGATGTATTTTAATATTCATTTTATGTTATGGTTTAGAAAATTAGGACTGTTAGTATCAAATCTTTAATTCTTGTTCTCCGAGGAAAACACTTTATGAAGTAGTTTAGATAAGACTGGGAGGCTTATATAGATTTCCGAGGAAACATTTTACACTAGAGACAATATCTAAGCCTTTTGGAACTTTATTTATATTTGGTTTTGTTTTGTTTAAAGGGACTGTAATCGTAATTTTAAGTGACCCTTCCCTTCATGCAAAGTTAGCAATGCCCAATTTACCACGGTACCCTTGAAACCTTAATCTGATCAAAAATGTGGAAGATAACGTCGTTTTTCTTACTTGTAAAGCGTTTAATCCGATAAATTCTCTATGATTTATTGTAAGTAAGAAATGCGCAACTCATTTCTGCTGAGTAAACACAAAAGAAAAAACAGCTGAAATAAACAAAAACTTGTATTTCTAATTTATACTTGATCGGACAAAGCTTTTGAAAGGTATCCTTGTAAATCGGGAATTGTTATTTATTCATTTAGGGTCACTTAAAATTAAGCTGATAAACCCTGTAAGAAAATGGTGGTGCTATTTTGAAGTGGACTTTTTTCGTTTATCATAATCGGTATAAAATGGCGGCTATAAGAGATCAAACCTGGCTTGTTGAAGATCTTCTAGAGTTTGGATCCTTCATGATAGAGTTCTTCCTGCTCCCGCTACTTAGAGAATCCTGGCTGCATGAACTCTTCCTAAAATATCAAAACTTAGTTTTCAGCATAATAGAACTTTTCTTCAAGCCACCACTTGGATCAAACAACTTGATATTCGAGGAGTTCTCTGCTCAACATGGGGCAGGAAACGAAACCAGAACTAAGATTTTAAAAGCTTAACCTCGAGTAAAACCCAGTCTGGGCGTCTACTTAGACCCAAGTAAAGCTCAAGTGAGGACTCGGGTTTTGGATGGTCTCGAGTTTAGTAAAAACCAACCGCTTTAGGTTTTTCGCTCTTTAAGGCTCGGGTCTTCAACAGCTGATGATTGTAAATTTCATAAAAACTATTACATGTGTGAATTTAAAATCTCGGGAATTATTTGTTGTGTCTAATTTAATCAATGGTATGAAAATAATGTATCTACGTAAAGTTCGAATTTTTTAAATATACATCTCTTTGTCACAGCTTATCTGTGGGCAATCTGTCTGCTACAGAGAGAAAGCTTTCTAAGCAGTCTCTCATTGGTCGAATCAGAACCAGTCTTGACTTGGGTATTATCTAAGCCCGAGTCTGGGTTTTACTCGGGTTTAAGCTTTTAAAATCTCCACTCAGGAATCTTTAAAAAAAGTCAACTTTGGCCGTGTTTGTGAGGAATTTCGTAAATGAAAGATTGCCAAAGATTTCTAAATTCGGATCCCAAATTGTGATCTCTTTTGTTTTCATAAAAAGAGAAATCTTCGTTTTCGAATTTTCTAGAAAAATTATTTACTGATTTTTAAACCATCAGAAGAGCATTTTTGTTAAAAGACGACGAGTATTATTGATGGCATTTTTCTTTTAATTGACATGTTTTAATGGACATGTTTTAATGGACATGTTTTAATGGACATGTTTTAATGGACATGTTTTAATGGAAATGTTTTAATGGACATGTTTTAAACTAAAACTAGGAACATTCCTTTGAGGGAGTGTTGAAGTTATTTAAAGTGACAAATTTATTTTCAGAACATCATTCTCCATTCTTAATGTTATCCTTTAAACCTTCGTTGGAGCAAAATCAATATCCTGGATTTCCTATCTGAAAATTTATTATTTTTATTTGGGGTTTCTCTATAAAAGTGATTTATGGATTTATGCAGCCTAGAAATGGAAAGAAAACTAGCAAAACTGCTCTCTATTCGAGGAAGAGTGAAGTCGATATCTTAATTGTTGCTTAAATGAAGGAGTAAAAAATCTGGCCTGCAACTCTATGATCGGGGGCGGGGTTCATGTGAAACTACGTTTACCGACCCTTTCTGGTTTCGATTTTATCGACTTCTTCGCATAATATTAAATAGTTTCATCAAAAATATCAAATTATTTGGGCGTTTCTCTCTTAACAATATAAACATGTGATCTAGGATTTAATTTAACTTGACTGGTCAAAATACATTTTTGAAAACAAGAACTAAAGTGATTCCCAGTTATCCTGTTCAGGTTTGTATTTATACTATAGCCCATATAAATTGTTAGGATCGCAGTGATAAGTACATATACATTTATTTGTTTCAAGTACATTAATATCTTGTGATCTTTAAACCAAGTACTTGAATCTCTCCAGATTCTTTCCAAGAATCCAGATTTCTTTGGGGTTTCACCAAGAGCATACTATGGCCAAATTAGTTCAAACATGATTGGGTTTGGATATCTCTAATTGAATGCCGAGTACCCGAATCTACTATTTTGTGGCATGAGCTGGGAACTTAAGAATTGGATACCCTTAATCCCGATGACTTAATCTAAACATCCGATGTGGACACTTTAAATTTCCTGCTCAATCCTGCTTTTTGTGTGTGCACGGTATTCCTGGATATCTCTAGGTGTCTACAATGAACCTCTGTATTTCCAGTTCTATATAACACCTACCTTCAATCTGTATTTCCAGTTCTATATAACACCTACCTTGAATCTGTATTTCCAGTTCTATATAACACCTACCTTGAATCTGTATATCTCTAGGTCTATATTAAACATACCTTGAATCTATATATCTCCAGGTCTGTATTAAACCTACCTTGAATCTGTATATCTGTATTAAACCCACCTTGAATCTGTATATCTCCAGATCTAAACTATCTTACCTTGAATCTATATATCTCCAGGTCTGTATTAAACCTACCTTGAATCTGTATATCTCCAGGTCTGTATTAAACCCACCTTGAATCTGTATATCTCCAGATCTAAACTATCTTACCTTGAACCTGTATATCTCCAGGTCTGTATTAAACCTACCGTGAATCTGTATATCACCAGTGGCCGAATTTAAAGAATTTGAGCGGCGGTTTAAATTTAAGCCGCGGCTTAAATATGGTTGGTTCCACTTGAAATTGTATCAAATGTTTCAATATTTAAGCCGGCGCTCAATTTAAACCGGGTTTTGGCAGATTTAAACCGCTGCTAAAATTCTTTAAATTCCATCTCAGGTCTGTATTGAACATACTTTGAATCTGTATATCTCTAGGTCTATACTAAACCTTCCTTGAATCTGTATATCTCCAGGTCTATATCATAAACCGGGTTTTGGCAGATTTAAACCGCGGCTCAAATTCTTTAAATTCCATCTCAGGTCTGTATTAAACATACTTTGAATCTGTATATCTCTAGGTCTATACTAAACCTTCCTTGAATCTGTATATCTCCAGGTCTATATCAAACCTACCTTGAATCTGTATATCTCCAGGTCTATATTAAACCTTCCTTGAATCTGTATATCTCCAGGTCTGTATTAAACCTACCTTGAACCTGTATATCTCCAGGTCTGTATTAAACCTACCTTGAATCTGTAGATAAAGAAGATACAGAGGAACGCTGTCCATACAGTCTGGGGAGTCCGGCGAGGAGCTGAGTAAAATAATTCATCGTAATTAATTCTTGTTTTTTAACAGAAATTTTTTCTCAGTTTTTTTTAATACAGGCAATGGATTTATCACGTTTAATTTCAGAGTTGATGTCTGATTCACAACGGAACCTCTAAACTTTTATCAGAAAAAATGTCTCAAGAACCGCAAATATTAAATGTTCAACGCGGTTTTTAAAAATTCGAATGAAAACATTAATTTCGAGACTCCCAAAAAGTAAATAAAATATCTGTAAAACATAAATCAGCCTCGATACAAAGTTATCAATAATAACAAGCGTTTCTGTAAATAGATAAAAAAAACTCTGTAATCCTTTATTAGTCAAAGGTACTGTTTGAGAATTGGACACAAGACTCTAAAACTGAGGATTCGCATGAAGTTTTATCTACAGTTTCTTAAATATGAAAATCAAGTAGTTTGAAAGTAGATTTATAAAAGTTAAAAGAGAGATATTGCTAGTATAACGAAAAAAAATTCTCAGTCCGAATCAAATCAAATCCATAGATAAATAAATAATAAATAATATGATCAAATCCCATTTCATGGGATTCCATTATCTTGTTTTCATATTGATATGAACGAATATAAACCTTGATATTAATTACAGAGCAATTAGTTACTGTAAAACACTTTGTATTTTTTCCTATCTTGATCCATTACACTAATAATCTATCTGACAAAGGTTTTATCAAATAAGGATGAAAAACTAGAATTGGTTGAATCAATATGGTTAGCTATCTCTTGAATCAATTTGTTTAGCTATCTCTTGAATCAACATGTTTAGCTATCTCTTGAATCAATATGTTTAGCTCAATATGTTTAGCTATCTCTTGAATCAATAGTTTCAGCTATCTCTTGAATCAATATGTTTAGCTATCTCTTGAATCAATATGTTGAGCTATCCCTCTAATCAATTTGTTTAGCTATCTCTTGAATCAATATGTTCAGCTATCCCTCTAATCAATATGTTTAGCTATCTCTTGAATCAATATGTGGAGCTATCTCTTGAATCAATATGTTGAGCTATCTCTTGAATCAGTATGATTAGCTATCTCTTGAATCAATATGTTTAGCTATCTCTTGAATCAATAGTTTCAGCTATCTCTTGAATCAATATGCTTAGCTATCTCTTGAATCAAAATGTTTAGCTATCTCTTGAATCACTATGATTGAAGATACATCTTTTCCTGATGCTTAAATTGTCCTGAGATCAAAGTCATATAGCTTTGCTTATCTTTTAGGTAGATATGCAAAATTAAGGAAAATGAAACAAATCATTCATATATAAATAATATATATATATATACTATAATTTGTACATTTCTGAATTCGAATGAAATTAGAAATAAGAATGAAATTAGTTTTTTCTTAAATGATGATGGAAATGTTTTAATTGTTACGAATATACGTCGAAAAAAAAATCCGTGATATTCAAAACCTAATTAAGACCTAGAATACTAGAAAAAAAATGAGCAAAGGAATTCAGTCTTTGCAACAAACTCTGATTTTCTCATCCCTATTTCTTTGCAACCCAACGTCGTAGACCTTAGTTATTTCAAACTATTTCTGCTAGATCAAATAATCTTGGTTTGAAATATCAAGGTTTACACCATCAGGTTGCAACGATATAGGGTTTAAAAAATTCAAGTTTGTGGCAAAGACACAGTTCCATAAATCAGTTTTGATCAATTTCCAAATTTTTATTTGAGATGAAACTTCCAACCATAAAGATTGATCATTCCAGTACTTGTAAAATACCGGGTTATTTACAAGCTGGAGGGGCACCCAGAGCTTAACTTTATTTTGGTCATTGTTTGAATATTCTACCTGTGGAGATTGGCCGCTGAAGCTGAGCCTGGCCAGCCTGGTGTGACCGGCTTCAAGATCCAAGTAATCAAGGTCACCTGAACCTTTCCTACTAAAATTTTATTTTTTGATTTTAGGTTATTTGAAAAAATTTTAACTTTTGAAAAAAGAAATTAAAGTCTTCTCCTAATTTCAATGTTTTATTAGAGCACACTGTAGTTTGATTCGTCTTAAAAATTGTGCTACCAGGGTTAACCCAAGGAAAATTGTGCTACTAGGATGAACCCAAGGAAAATTGTGCTACCAGGATTAACCCAAGGAAAATTATGCTACCAGGATAAACCCAAGGAAAATTGTGCTACCAGTATGAACCTAAGGAAAATTGTTAAATTATAATTTTTTTGTCTTCTTCATTTCTTTTTAAATGTCTTTTACATTAAATGTATAAATGCATGGCTTGAAGAGTTTACTTGATAATTATTTATAGTTTAGCAAAACTGGTTAATTGGATCATTTTTACTTTAACCTATATACATTATATATAAATCTCAATTTATTTAATTTAGTAGAGTATACAATGTTACCAACAAAGGTTAAGACGTAAACAAAAATTTAAACATATATGAAGATTAAATTTTGTATTTCGCCATAAATAGAATTAAAATAAAGATAAAAATAAAATATAAAATTACATAAAATGCTTTTGCAAAGAAAAGAAACAAGCTTAGAGCTGCCGGAAACCATGAATATAAAAAATTTAGTGAATTCTGAGCGGTCTTCCCCACAGTCTCTTCCCTTATGGTTGACCCTGTATGGCAATAAATCAGTTTCCTTCACGAAACTTGACTTTTATTGTTGCATTACTTCATGTATTAGATTCTATATTATTCTTCAGGGAAACAGACTTATAATGTTACTTGTGTAATTTCAAGTGACCTTCCATGCAAAGATGTCAACGCCCGATTCACAACTATTATACCCTTGAAACCATTATTTGATCAAGTGGAAGATATTGTCGTTTTCTAGGTGGAAAACTGTTACCTTCTAACAATCCCTGTATTTTTGCCTGCATTAGAATTGCCCAAGTTACTTTTGTCGAGAACCCAAAATTGAAAATAATCAGTTATCATAATTATAAACATTGATATATCTGATCTGACGAATCTGACAAGCCAAAGCAGGATACTGATCTGTATCGTGCATTGCGGCATCTTTGCATTCGAGGGACCTTGAAGTTACGCTTACAGTCCTTTTAATAATAATATAACAATATAAGTTCTTATGTGGGTGAATACTATATGGGAATAGTATCCAATGTCTATATATATAGACCATATATTGTAAACCATGTATAATAAATGAGTAAGGTATCCATAGACCAAGAATTGTATATGTCATAGATATACCTGGATAAATAAGGGGTAAGGGATTTTTCAATATCCAATACCTATGTAGGTCTGGGTATCGAGAGGGGGATGGTATCCATGTATAGTATACCTATGTAGGTCTGGATATTGAGAGGGGGAGGGTATCCATGTATTGTATACCTATGTAGGTCTGGATATTGAGGGTGGAAGGGTATCCATGTATTGTATACCTATGTAGATCTGGATATTGAGAGGGGGAGGGTATCCATGTATTGTATACCTATGTAGGTCTGGATATTGAGAGGGGGAGGGTATCCATGTATTGTATACCTATGTAGATCTGGATATTGAGAGGGGGAAAGTATCCATGTATTGTATACCTATGTAGATCTGGATATTGAGAGGGGGATGGTATCCATGTATAGTATACCTATCTAGGTCTGGATATTGAGAGGGGGAGGGTATCCATGTATAGTATACCTATGTAGATCTGGATATTGAGAGGGGGAGGGTATCCATGTATAGTATACCTATGTAGGTCTGAATATTGAGAGGGGGGAGGGTATCCATGTATAGTATACCTATGTAGGTCTGGATATTGAGGGTGGAAGGGTATCCATGTATTGTATACCTATGTAGATCTGGATATTGAGAGGGGGGAGGGTATCCATGTATAGTATACCTATGTAGGTCTGGATATTGAGGGTGGGAGGGTATCCATGTATTGTATACCTATGTAGATCTGGATATTGAGAGGGGGGAGAGTCTCCATGTATTGTATACCTATGTAGGTCTGGATATTGAGAGGGGGAGGGTATCAATGTATTGTATACCTATGTAGGTCTGGATATTGAGGGTGGAAGGGTATCCATTTATTGTATACCTTACCTATGTAGATCTGGATATTGAGGTGGAGGGTAGAGGTAGTCATGAACTGACATGGCTAGTGTATGAAGGTCAGCCTGGCTGTATGAAGGAGGGAAATCTCGAGATTTTGTACTGGTGTTCGACAACTTCCTAAACAAAAATGAATCTCGTTAATTTTTTTTTTTTCAGATGAATGACTTATCAATCATTTGTTAATATTGAATTTAAAGTTTGTTTGAAATATGCCAAAAGACAGCTAAAACTAAACGAAATGAATGAATATAACTAATCAGCTTCATGAGTAAAAGATTTCTCTGACCTAAAAGCTTCCTGAACTGTGGTTGGAGCTGCTTGGAAGCATCTTTTTTTACAGCAGCAGGCCCAGCCAACTGATACTATTACTAGAGCTGAGAGCAGCAAACCTTGAACCATAACCAGCTGCCAGGTTGAATAGTCAGCAGGCTTCTAGAAATACAGGGGGGTTCATAAAACATGGATTCTATATATAAAGGGAACTTCAGAAATAAATATGGTTAATAGTCGTATAGGGGGTTCAGAAACATGTCTTCTAGATATACAGGTTTTTTTTTTATAAAACATGGCTTCTAGACATGCAGACTGGTGAATAAACATTGTTTCTAGATATACAGGGGAGTTCAGAAATAAATATGGTTAAGTCGTACAGGGGGTTCAGAAACATGGTATTTAGATATACAGGTTTTTTTTATAAAATATGGTTTCTAGATATGCAGAAGGGTTCATAAAAAACATGTTTTATACATATACAGGGGGTTTTTAAACACTGTTTCTTCATATACAGGAGGGTTCATAAAACATGGTTTCTAGAAATACAGAAAGGTTCAAAAATAAATATGGTTTTTATTCATACAGTAGGGTTATAAACATGGTTTCTAGATATACAGGGGGGGGGGGGAAACATGGTTTCTAGACGTACAGGGGGTTTCATACAATGATCTCTTGTCATACGGGGATTTCATTCATACACAGTGTTTAACGTATAAAAAGTACGAAGCTCTGAAAAGAGAAGGACCGTATTGGATAAATAGAGTTACGGTCCTAACTACCTCGGGGCGATTAAATATTATAAAATAGTTTAGAGAATTAGTAGTAAAGTACAAAGGTGGGGGGAGGGGGTTAGACAGTTATATAGAGGGGAGAGGGTAACCAACTGCAACCATTGGAATTATCTATGATATCGAGGTTTCATCTCTTTTAAACATAAAATCTTATTATTTGATATAAAAATATATAAGGATGTATTGTATACTTATAATATAAACCTGTTCCACAATATTCAGGTTTAAGGTCAATGTACGGTGCCAAGCCAAATACGAGAAGTTGACAACAAATACGAATTGATTATTGAACTTGATAGGGGTAGACAGAGAGGATATAAGTTTAACAAAGTTACAAGTAAATACCTAATAATCTGAGTCTGATTGAATGAATTGATTCTGTGATCTAGTATGGAAGTTTATATCAATTGTATGTAAATATAATTCTTAGATCCGTATAGTATATCTTTATAATAAAACAAGAAATTTGTATATATATGTTGTCTATAGCTGGCCAAACGGCTACACCCATTGGGCTGAAATTTGTTGTGGACATTCATGGGTTGTCGGGGGGTCTTATAGGCTTAAAAAAATTCGGAATATTTTTTTCAAAATATTTTTTTTTCAAAAGTATTTTTTCAAATTTTTTTCACGGGCAACGCCGGGCCCTTCAGCTGTCATGTGTCTCTTAAGCTTAGCTTTTATAACGGAAAACTTCGTTTCTAGGCAAAGCTGGGTTCCCAGTAATAAAATATTACAGAAATATCGATGTATTCAAAGATTCTCAGATCGCCATGAGATTCTGATCCGTTGTTTGTTCTTGTATCATGCAATACATCCCAAACTTCCTCTAGATATCTTTAATATCTCTGAAGAATGGTTGTATTTAAATCAGAGGAGAGTTTATAAAAATCACTCAAGATAAAATAATTTTGAGAAATAGCCATAGACAATAGCGTTTGAGAATTAACGGTATTGAATTTAGTGGAAGGGGGGGGGAGTATGAGGGAGGGGGGACCAGGGAGTGGTTTAATAACACCCATTAGGGCAGATATCTAGCTCTAAGCTGGTTTTGAGTAATCTAAACTTTAAGTATGAGAATTTAATAAGACGAATATAAACAGGGAACTGAGGTATAATTTACTGAGAAGGTAGATTCAAAGAATTAAAATATTTCAGGGTTGTATATTATTTACTTGAAAAATTATCCCCTCCCCCCTTTTGATAATCTTTTTTTCCCCCCAGAAGTTCAGTTTGTTTGCGCGGGAAATGTTTTTCGTGGATTCCCTAAATTAGGGAAAATAAATGATTTTAAGGATGAAACACAATTAAAACTTTGGATAGAAAATGTCAAAAAGGATAAAAAAACTTGTTTTTTTATGTTCAATTTTATAATTTCCCCTCAGATTATCAAAAGTTATTTTTCTCAAATTATATACCACTGCTTATTAATAATTTGTTTCTATTTCTATCCAATGTAAATAGAGTTTGACAGATCTCAATAATGGTCAGGTAGCTCCGTTACATTTTTGGGATATATGGACTGTGGAGGACAGATAATTTAACATTCTCCCTACAAAAACATCGCACAGTTTGATTTTTTGTCTGTCTGTGTTTCTGTATTTAAAAACGTCGATGCGGCTAAACGGATAGGGCTAAAATTTTGTATGGCAAACACATGTTCTCAGAGAAGGTTTATGAATTGAAAAATTTGTCGATATCTATATATATATACTTTGCTTGTCTGGGTGTCTGTCTGTTTGTTTGTTTGTCCAATAAACGTCAAAACGGCTGAGCAGATCGGACCCAAATTTTTGTGGAACCTCAAATGACTTCAGGGAAGGTTTATAGATGATTAAGTTTTTTAAAAATTTGCCTCCATGCAAATTCGATATTCATTGAATTTAAAAAATCCATGACATTTTTTATGAAATTCGCAAACTCTTTTTTGTTTTTGTTTTACAATATATACAAATTAAGGGGAAATGTAAACAAATTGAAAAAGAAGATGTGCGCGAAGCGACCTAAAAGCCTAGTTTTATAATATTTTAGAATTGAAGGAATTAAACAGAAAAATCAGTATTTTATTCACTTAACAAGTTGCATTATTTAGCTTGAGAATAAATCTATACACATGTATAATTAACTCCGACATCAGATTTAAGGATTACAAATCTCTTTAACAAACTACAGCTTAGTTAAACAACCATTTTAGCAATAAAGGAACTGATTGCTCGCCACAAACTCTAATTTTATTATCTCTAATACTTTGCAGCCTGATGGCTAATCTTTGATATTTCAACCTTTTATTATATATTTAATCTAGGAGAATTCATAGTTTGTAATATCAAAGAAAGGTCTTCAACATCAGGTTGCAAAAGTATAAGGATTTCGGCAATTAATCAGTTCCTTTTGTTTGATGGTAGTGTTGTTGGAGAAAAATATGAAATATATATTCATTTTATCTTTCAAAATGTATTCTTAAAAAGGAGAAAACTAACCTCTCCGTCCTTGTTGTGTTCATCCAGAACCTTGAGCAAGGTTCCAAGGTCCAGAGGCATAGCATCCTTACTCAACCCTGTAGCTCCATCAGCTCCAGGGGGGAGCAGTATATTTCTCCATTTATCCTCTTCAGGGGCCTTAGATAATATTATTATTATTATAATTATTATTATTATTATAATTATTATTATTATTATTATTATTCATTTTTTTCCCCAAATTTTTTGTTTCACGGGCAGCGCTGGGCCCTTCCGCTAGTTATAATTATTATTATCAAGATTTGTAGACTAGATTTTTCTTTCATGGTTCTGAACAGAAAGAAAGTCATTACATTACACGAATAAAAGATATGGAACATTCATATAGCTCTTTGTTTTTTCAATTCTTTTATATTTGTTTAATGATCAATAAACAATTATTTCTGTGTAGATCTTTATTTGTATATACTTGTAAATATACATTTATATGATATACATATACAATTCATACTTTATACACATGTTTTGTACATATTATATAATATTTTTTTTTGTAAATATTATATAATTTCAAAAAGACTTTCCTCACACCCTATTTCTCTGAGAAATGGTGACTGCGAAGTATCTCATCCAATTTGTGACCATTTTCTTTTGGTAAATCATTTAATTAGGTTGTATATTTTCCCAATGCTGGTATTTTACGACCAAAACGCCTAAACGGACAACAGAAATCAACATTTTAATTTTAATTTTTTTCTTCTAATCCGTATACCTATGCAACCTGGTATTGTAGACCTATGATGTTTCATACTATGAATGCTACTGAAAACAAAGTCAAAGTTTTACACCATCAGCATACAAAGATATAGGGATTATAAAATTCGAGTTTCAGTTCCTTTACATTTAGAAATATGTGTTATTGTAGTAAATACCCTACTCCAGAATGGCTTCCCTAACCCGGATCTATCCAGGTACAATCTAGTTTCACTTATATACCAATGTCTAAACCCGGATACAATCTGGACAACTATCAATGTCAACCAGGACATGACCCCTCATCTATCAACGCCACTATCAATGGGCGCGATCTTGTACACTATCAATGTCTCAACTAGGACACGATCTGGAGCTATCAATGCCTCAACTAGGACACGATCTTGTAAACTATCAATGTCTCAACTAGGACACGATCTTGAGCTATCAATGCCTCAACTAGGACACAATCTCGTAAACTATCAATATTTCAAATAGGACACGATCTTGAGCTATCAATATGCCTCAACTAGGACACAATCTCGTAAACTATCAATGTCTCAACTAGGACATGATCTCGTAAAGTATCAATGTCTCAACTAGGACACAATCTCGTAAACTGTTAATGCCTCAACTAGGACACGATCTTGAACTATCAATGTCTCAACTAGGACTCGATCTTCACAACCTACTTTGGCGTGGACTATTAATGCCTCAGCTAGGATACGATCCTCAACCTGTTTATCAAAACAGGGGACAATTACCCTCACGCAGAAAAAAAAAACGGAGTTACTATATCAACTATTGTATTTCAGTTTTATAAGTTTATAGTTGATAGGCGTAGTTACAATTCCTAAGTCGTTATCTAGCTATGATTAAGACAATCATGTTACGTATTACAGCACAGTTAAAATCGGCGCAATTAAGATGTACGTCATTATATATTTATCATGATTTAAGCTAATCTTGCTACGTAGTCAATTGAAACGCAGTTTTAATGAATAATGGTTTAACTTTTATGTTTACAAACATTATTAAAAATATACAACGTACTGTAGGTTTACAGAATATCGTGTAACCCGATATTTGCTACATTACTGTGTAACTGGTTTAGTAAATATGAAGTTCTATCTAATATTTAATAAGTTTGTGAATTTATGGGAACTTAAATAAAATATGAAAAATATTACATAGTTTTCATTCAGATTATGCATAATTTTTTATTCAAATTACGTGGAATATGGCCCTAACTCTCTTCCCTGTGTTTAAAAGGTTAAACCCCCGAATTTGCCCGATGAACCAATAGACTTGAAATATGGAAATGCCACTTGAATAATTAGCCACACCCGAGGTTTACTCACAGTATATTCTAAAAACCGTTTAAAAATAGGATGGTTTGTATTTCCTGGCTTTTAAGGGAAAAAATAATAACATGGATATTTTCTATGTTTTATTTTTTATTTCTAAATTGTATTTACTTACTGACTAGCTCAGGTCCCCAGTATCGGGTTAAGAGGCCTCAAAATTTTATTAAAACAATTTTAAAAGAACTTTTTTTCTGGGTCCGTTTGTTTTAAGAATAACTTCATTCTGAGTTAATTTTTCCAGATTCATATCTTGTTTTGATGCTTGAAAAAAACTTATCACGTTTGTGCCACTCTGTAAGCCAAAAGGCCGGAAATTTTGTGTCAAAGTATCGTTAATTTTTAACACGTAATCTCTTTCAATTTTAGGATAAAAGCCCAGTCCCTTCAGTCCTATTTAGCTTTCACCACACCACGGGATATCTAAGAGGAATCGAATTAATCCGTAGATTTCAATGCGAGGGAGATCACATGCTTAATCCTGAGACTTACAAAACAAAGATTCTGACTTATTGTTTCAGTATCTATATAGTCATATTAAAATTAATCGAATCTGTTCCCAGAACATTCCACTATTTACTGGTTACCACTGTATGGTGTATACCTGTGTTCCCTCGAATATAGCATCTATAGGTTGAGTTGGTAACTGTGTTGACCTGGGAACAACATTAGTCTCAGAATCAAATAGAAAATTACTCATCTTGGGGTTATTCAGTATTCACTCTCTTTAAACATATCATTTATCTTTTAATATTAACTCTTTTTTTACTAATTCTCAAATATCTTTGAAATTCTCGACACATGAATTGTGGTCTCTTCATTCGCACTTTTCAAAGTTTATTTTAATTCATACAAAACTTTTTCATAATCAAATTCTATTTTTTAGTTTAAAACATTGCTAAAATAAAAGGAGTTTTCAAAACTGAATAAATCAGATTAAAAAATAAGAATGTTAAGTTTTGATAGTTTAAGATGATATGTTTTCCTTGCTTAGTAAATGAACGATTATTTGCGCACTCGGGATTAGCGAATATCCGCGGCACCGTTAGTAACACCTGTACTTGCGAATATTTTCGCACTACAAGGTATCTCGTGGCGTGGGGATACTTTACACAATCAATCAATCAATTAAACATTCACATTTGGAATAATTTGGAAGATAGCAAATTTTTACTTTTTAATTCTAAGGAGCAGGAGGGGGGAGGGGAGGGGGGTCAATAAAAGAGTTTTTAAAGTATCCAAATATTTACAGTTCTCGAATTGTGACCGAAAGAGTAGGTCTACTGTATGTGACATTACTAGTACGACTTTGTGAGCTTACTCTTAGTTCTTCTGATGTATATTGTATACACAAGTATTAAATTAAAAATATTTTAGTTATTTACTTTAGTTTGACGTGGATCGGACCATTTTTAGCTAAGTGCAGTGAATACTGAATACATCTTATAAATATATTTACAATATAAATTGAAAAATGTCTTGATGTGCATCATTAAATCATTTCCGTGGTGTTTATATCTGTCTATAAATGGTGGAATGATGTGCAAAATGTAATCTGTTTATAGGGTGTCCAAATATACTGGCAACCCTTGATTTAAATAGAATTTGCTTGTTTTAATATACAGGGTTACTCAACAAAAATAGGACTCTCTTCTTTGTGGGTAATGATATCAGTAATTTTACTTTAGACTATAATAGACAAAAATATGAGAAATACAAAGGAATAGAGTTTTTTGTCACAAACTCAAAATTTCCAATCCCTATATCGCAACCTGATGGTGTAGACATTATATATTTCAAAATTTTTGATCTAACAGAAGTTAAAGTTTAAAATATCAAAGGTCTACGACTTCTAGAATCAAAGATATAGGAATTAGAAAATCAGAGTTTGCAGCAAGAACTCAATTCCTTCGTTTGGTTAAAAATTAGAAATTCAGAACATTTTTCTTCTTCTCGATATCTCTTCAACAAGAGAAGTTACGAATACGATTGAAAACAGAAAAAAATTAACTTTAATTTGACGGGATGTTACTCTGCTCAGATTTAGGAATAAGTGTTAATAGAGATATATTCTAGTATTGTTTTTAAACACAATTTAATTGTTTATATTAATCCATCTTTTTACACGGTGGTAGGCGATTATATTAATATAATGAAGACGACTTTTGATTTCAATTTTGATTCATATCGAGCTTTTAAACAGCATGGATACACATAAAAATGTAAACAAAGAAAAGCTGTCAATTAAAAATGTTCTCTTTAATTACGTATAAACTTGTAATTCAAAAAAAGCTTGTTAACAATTAAAAATGTCGTCTTCATTATATTGTTACAATCGCCTACCACCATAGATACGTGATTTTTAGCATGGATAAAACATGAAATGAAATTCAATAAAATTGAATCGTATCTTTTTCTTTATCTGTTTCAACCGTCAATGCTTTTTAGACCAGTCTAAGAAATAAACGAATACTTTTCAATTAAGGATTTAAGATTTGTTAAATCTGAATACAATGTGATTGTCCAACAATACTGTAACTGCAATACAAACTTTATAAATAGAAGAACAAGTTTTTATTGTTTTGAAAGGAATTGAGTATTTGACACAAACTTCAGATAATCCCTATATCTTTGCAACCCATGATACATTAAATATGTCAAACTATGAATTATGTTAGATCAAATTTATTCTAAGTTTGAAATATCAAAGATTTACACCATCAAGTAGAATAAGTATAGGGATTCGAAAGCTTTATTTTGTTGGAAAGGCTTCATTCCATTAGACATTAGATATTTTTCTTTGTTTTTAACTTTCTAAATAAAATGAATATTAAAAAATGGGGGAAACCGAAACAAATTGCTTCAAAACAACATTTGTAATAAATTAAATCACAGTTCTCTTTAAAAGAAAGGTTTTTAAGAATTTTACTTAATGATAAAATTTAACTTTTTCAATTCAGATGCTGCACGCAAATTGAAAATTGTGGAGATTTTGAACAAACAAAAATATAGTTATTTACTTCTTACTTATTGAAATAAATTCTCATGAAATATGTATGTAAGAAATATATATATATATGTAATGATATGTAGTGCTTTTGATGATGTATATTTCCTTGATTATAGACACCGTTACATGATGAGATACCGTCCGTCATTGAAAATTCTTCTCACTCATGTCTCACTAAATTTTATATCGTCACTTTAATCCTATGTTTTCTGAATCGCGCTGTATATGCACCATAGTATATTATAAAGTATAATCTCGCTACAATCTGCTCACTTCTAACACCCCCCCCCCCTTGCATGCACCATAGTAGAGTTTATGCCTTGCAGAATGTTCTAATAGAATTATAAAGTATAATCTCGCTACAATCTGCTCACTTCTAAACCCCCCCCCCCTTGCATGCAGTAGAATAATAGAATTGAATAAGTATACCATGGACATAATGGGCATATTAGGCAGGAGGGGGTGGGGTGATGGGGGCCAGGAGGAGAGGATTTAGGAAATAAAAAGGAACAGTTCCTGAGATCATAATGGGGTTATACATTTTTTATTGATTGATTTATTTCCTCAGATGCGCTCGTGTGCACCTCTAGACGGTCCCCAGTCTTACTGAACATTATGCAACGCGCACACACGCACACCACACACACACACACATAACACAACAATACATGCCCTAGGGGTCTTATATTCATATATTTCATGGGAATCATGAAAATATGATAATTTTAAACCTATAAAAGCATTAAAGTTATAAACTTATTTTAATTAACTTTTTTGATATTTTAATTGAATGATCATAACGTTGTGCGTAATATTCGAACGCGTTCTTGAATAATACGCGGAAGGTGCGTAACCGGGGCGTAGGAAATATAAGTTATAATGTAGGCCTAAAGCCAAGGTTAGTAATGATTACGTTTACAAGTGGTTGTGGAATGTCGTCTTCGGCAAAGTAATTTTGTTGTTTATACGGAGTTTACTTTAAGGTGATAGTTTCTGAGACATATGTACTATGTAGCTGTTGGTAAGCTTTGTATCAAAGCCTGCAGAAACCCAGCTTTCCCTGGAAACTAAGTTTTGCATTAAATTTCTAAACCAAGCTCAGAACATTCCCGTCAAGTTCTCCTATAGTTCCTTGATCATTTGAGGCAAGTCGGTCAATGAGTTCCTGCAAGTTATATACATATATATTATATATACTACTTAGAGCTGATATAACTTGGGATGGAATATATACTCAGATTTTGGACCAGAGTTGAGATAACTTGGGATGGAATATACTCAGGTTTCTGTCTAGAGCTGAGATAACTTGGGATGGATTATACTCATGTTTCTGTCTAGACTAGAGCTGAGATAACTTGGGATGGATTATACTCAGGTCTCTGTCTAGAGCTGAGATAACTTGGAATGGATTATACTCATGTTTCTGTCTAGATCTGAGATAACTTGGGATGGATTATACTCAGGTTTCTGTCTATAAAGCTGAGATAACATGGGATGGATTATACTAAGGTCTCTGCCTAGAGCTGAGATAACTTGAGATGGAATATACTCAGGTTTCTGTCTAGAGCTGAGATAACTTGGGATGGAATATACTCAGGTTTCTGTCTATAGAGCTGAGATAACTTTGAATGGATTATACTCAGGTTTCTGTCAATAGAGCTGAGATAACTTGAGATGGAATATACTCAGGTTTCTGTCAATAGAGCTGAGATAACTTTGAATGGATTATACTCAGGTTTCTGTCAATAGAGCTGAGATAACTTAAGGGATGGAATATACTCAGTTTTCTGCCTAGAGCTGAGATAACTTGGGATGGAATATACTCAGGTTTCTGCCTAGAGCTGAGATAACTTGGGATGGAATATACTCAGGTTTCTGTCTAGAGCTGAGATAACTTGGGATGGATTATACTCACGTTTCTGTCTAGAGCTGAGATAACTTGGGATAGATTATACTCAGGTTTCTGTCTATAGCTGAGATAACTTAAGGGATGGAATATACTCAGTTTTCTGCATAGAGCTGAGATAACTTGGGATGGAATATACTCAGGTTTCTGCCAAGAGCTGAGATAACTTGAAATGGATTATACTCAGGTTTCTGTCTAGAGCTGAGATAACTTGGGATGGATTATACTCAGGTTTCTGCCTAGAGCTGAGATAACTTGGGATGGATTATACTCAGGTTTCAGTCTAGAGCTGAAATAACTTGGGATGGAATATACTCAGGTTTCTGCCTAGAGCCGAGATAACTTGGGATGGAATATAATCAGGTTTCTGTCTAGAGCTGAGATAACTTGGGATGGAATATAATCAGGTTTCTGTCTAGAGCTGAGATAACTTAAGGGATGGATTATACTGAGGTTTCTGACTTAGAACTGAATTATATATAATATATACTAGTTAACGTTAAGGTCGTTCATGTTAAAAACTTCGAGTATTTAAACAGGGGCGTACGGAGGGGGGGGGGGGGCCTTACATCAAAAAGTTTTATTAAAAAAAGCTTTAGTCAATACGTTTCCATCTCTGTGTTTCACCCATTGAAGCTTACATATGAAGATGAGTCCAATTAAGAAATTATTACATAAATAATTTATTAACACTTGATTGGAAGTGTGTATATGATCGAATAGTTTACATTATAGTTAGAAATGGTATCAATATTTTTTCAAGAAAAGGGTTTTTACGGGGGTGGCACAATGTCGCCGAGGGGGGGGGGCACAAAAGTGACCCCCACACAAATGCTCCCGTACTTCCCTTATTTATTAGTTATATGTATATAAATTCTCGAATACCTTTAAACAAAGAATTTGTTTTTAAAATTTTTTTAATTTCCTCCCCATCATGCACAATTCTTCCAACAGTATTTTTTTTACATTTTTATTTCTACCTGTCGGAATTTCAGGTCGTCATTAAAATCTGGTCCTTCCTGGTTAACTCTGTATCTGTTAACCAAACCAAATCTCTCTCTCTGTCTCTCTTAGTCTCTCTCTGTTTTGCCGCGTGAGGAACTAGTTTAGTTTAATTGACAGGAGTTTTTTCTGTGCTATGGTGTAGTTGATACAAAATATTTTAAAGACACTTTCTGGGCCGAGCGATGTGGCTAGGGTCAGGGTGGTCAAAACTTTAAAAAAAAATCCGTACAATCCGTACATATTTTGGGGTTAAATCCATACAATCCGTAATAATATTTTTTAAATCCGTATAATCCATACATTTAAAAAATGATCCTTACAATCCGTACAATTTTTGTTTAAAGCTTTTTAGAAAACTCATTATATAACATAAATCAATGTGCTTGTAAAACTATGAAAGAATTTTAATTGTCTATTGAAACAACAATTAAGTGAAACCAACTTATTTTTTACAAGATTTTTTTTGGAAATTTTCCATGCAAATTTACTGATATGAGTAAAAAAATAATCCGTACAATCCGTACATTCTGGCCATTCTGTAGGGGGCCGAGTGCTGCGACCACATGACCAATTGTATCCATGTGTTACAAATGAGATCCATGTTATCAGTGAAATCGTTGATTTTCAGGGTTTCTTGGCCAAAAACATTAAGCCACCTCAGGAAAAATTACTGAATACACCCCTGGATTACCCTTTTTGATGAGAAACTGGCATGTTGAAATACTAATTACGATATTATATAAGGATTGAAATGATCCAATACGTTCAATAATCAATTCAGATAATTTAGTATCGATAACACTTAATGTGAACATTGTATTTATGATTTAACCTTGTTTTACGTATATTATAATAGCGTAATCATTCTTAACGAAATTATTTTGATCCAAGATGGTGTATACATCGTGCACTTGATACTTTAGTGCTGATTTACTGAGATCTTATTTTCTTTAATTAATTAATTTTTGGACTGACTCACAGATTGTTACTCAAGGGTCAAGTTAGCACTTTTCTGGATAGGGGTGGTTTTAGCACAAAACTAGAGCCATAGCAGGTCTCAATATTAAATTGATCCCTTCGTATCAACAGCAGAGACTATGAGAAATTAATTTTTTATCAAATTTCAGAATTTATTTCATTGTCCCAAAGAAAAAATTATTTATAATGATCCGGTTTGTGATGATACAGAACAGGGCCGGGAAGACCAGGTTGGCCAAGTGGTACATGAACTTTGACGACGAGGAGAAGCAGAAGCTGATCGAGGAGGTGCACGCCGTTGTCACCGTGCGTGATCAGAAGCACACAAACTTTGTGGAGTTTAGAAACTTTAAAATCATCTACCGAAGATACGCAGGTATAAAGAAGGGTACGCTAAACAAGGAATTCATATAGCTCAATCCTGTAAAAAGAATTTGGCCCCCATCCCCCTTCCTTCATAAAAAAATTATGGTTAAAGAATATGACGTATTTTGTATTATTCCAGGAGGGAGCAGGGGACTAAAGGCCAAATACAGTTTTTAAATTTTCTAAAATGTAGAAACATGGATAATGAAATGATTTATCTTTAACATATCAATATTAATCTTTAAAATTGAAGACTATAGTTTTTACATACATTGGATTTTAAGTTTTCATTTTACTTTCAGGTCTGTATTTCTGTATCTGTGTTGATGTAAGCGACAACAACCTTTTCTACCTCGAGGCCATACACAACTTTGTCGAGGTCCTCAACGAGTACTTCCACAACGTGTGTGAGCTCGACCTCGTCTTCAACTTCTACAAGGTCTACACTGTCGTCGACGAGATGTTTCTGGCCGGGGAGATGAGGGAAACCAGTCAGACCAAAGTTCTGAAGCAGCTGACAATGTATAATTCGTTAGAATGAATATTTAACGTAAAAACTGTTCACAAATTTGAACTTGGAGCGCATTTTTCTTTAATATCATACTTTTGGACTTTTTGATAGAAAGTTATCGATAAATGTCAATATATTGTGTTTGTAATAGTTTAATTAATTTATTAAATGTTCAATTTACATTCCTCCTTCAGATTTATAAAACTTTAACCTGTTCTGCGCTTAAATATCTTCTTACGGCATGTTGTTCATCTTAACTTTTTTTCTTCCGATCGACGAATTAGGAACATTTCTTCACTAATTGATAGAAATCCTCTTAGAACTTGTGAACAGTAATTCAGTTCTTCTTAGTAATTTTCTTCTTATATTTATGTTTTATCTGTGATCATCATGGTATCGTTTTTCATGCATAGTATTTAAATTATAACTTATTTGAGGATAGAATATCAATAATTGTTTGTACTTTTCATCTTTAAAAAAATTATAGAATCCTTGTTTTAATGGTAGAATAAACTCGCATCATTTCAATTAAATTTCAGATTATAAATGTCCAGTAAAGTTACTTGTAAATACCATCCTGATGCTCCTCTTATCGAGGATTACAGGGCGGGGGATACAATTTGTTCCGACTGCGGTATAGTTGTGGGAGACAGGTATATTAGTAGTTCCGACTGCGGTATAGTTGTGGGAGAAGGTAAAGTACTAGTTCCCACTGGGGTATAGTTGTGGGAGACAGGTAAAGTACTAGTTCTGACAGCGGTATAGTTGTGGGAGACAGGTAAATTACTAATTCCGTCTGGGGTATAGTTGTGGGAGAAGGTAAAGTACTAGTTCCCACTGCGGTATAGTTGTGGGAGACAGGTAAATTACTAGTTCTGACTGCGGTTTAGTTCTGGGAGACAGGTAAATTACTTGTTCCGACTGCTGTATAGTTGTGGAGACAGGTAAACAAGTAGTTGCACCGCGGTTTAGACTTGACCGAAAGGTACATTTTTTTCCGACTGCTCCATTGTTGTGAAGGACAGGTATTTTATTACTCCGACTCTGTTACAGTTATAAAACTCCTGAAGAAATTTCATTTAATATTCATTACATATTTTTGCATGATTTTGTTTCTATGTTTATAATGGCGTCATTGATTTTATCTTATAAACCATTTCTGAAGACTATCAACGTCTAACCATAAATAATATTTAAATCATCATCAAAGGAAGCTATAATCGATTGTAGGTTGATGATATAAAGTAAATGTAACTGTGCTTGTTTCAAAGGGGAGATCGTTCAAAATAGGTTGGTTAATTGATCGTTCAGTTGATTGATTGATGAACAGATTGATAGATAGATACAGATTGTGCAGAATCAAATTTAAGCTTATTTTGAAGGGTGAAGAGAAGTGATGTGGATAAATTGTGTTAATAACTAGAACTTGCGAATGAGACGGGATATAGATTAATTTATAGATAATGAATGAAATTTTGCTTGGATTTTAGAGAGACAGGCCAAAATTGATTAATTGATTGACTTTAGAGTGATCGATGTTGGTTCCGAATGGAGAACGTTCTCTAATGAGAAGGGAGGAGAGGATAGGTCTAGGGTTGGTGGACCGGAGAATACTCTTCTGGGTAGCAGTGATCTAACCACAATGATTGGTAAGTCTAATGTGGTGAATAGGTTTCATGATATTTAACTGAGACGTATCTGGGCTGCATAAAAAATCGTCTATTTAAAAAATATCTTTTTATGCTTTATTTGATTATTGCCATGAACATGGTACATTGTACATATATTGATAAGAAACAGTTTTTTTTCTGGAAGAAGGAAAAGGTTTTAACTTTTTGGGGGTTTACCGGATAAACTCTGTATAGGAGATAGGTTCAGAAGGAATTCTCAAGAATCACAAAAACAAATCACCATTTAAGTTGATTTGTTATTAAAGATAATTACAATGCTGCTTCTTTAGGTCCTGGTCGTGGGGGAGCATCCTTTACATCAGATGGAACAGCTCTTTATAACAATAGGAAAACACAGAGCAGCTCCGATAGAACACTCATCAACGCATTTAGGGAAATAGATACTTTAACTCATCTTTAAATAGTCAAAAGCAACGACATTTTCATTCGTTTTAGTCTTTTCTTTCTTACTCAGATCTCCTTATCCTATTTTATTCTTCCCTCCATTTTCTTCTTTTTTTATGATTTTTTCATCCTTTGCCCTCGTCCACCTTATTTATTTCTTTCGAAGTTAAATAATTAAATATTTTTAGATGACTATCAAATATTATTTTTAATTTTTATCAAGAAGTTGTATTTTTTAAGTTTTGGTGACGAAATAAAAAATGTTTTCTATCTTTTTTTTTACCTCCTCCTGTCCCCTTCTTATTATTTATATTCTCTTTTTCACAAACTTCTTAATCTTAATGTTCCTAACTCCAATATAAATTAATTAAGTATTTTAATTCTGCAGAACTATTTCCAACATGGCGGACAGAATAAACCTGACTAAAACTATAGTGGACCGAGCCAACAATCTGTTTAAGATGGTGCATGACGGGAAGAATCTGAAGGGGCGGTCTAATGATGCTATTGCTGCTGCGTGTCTGTACATTTCCTGCCGGCAGGAAGGAGTGCCGAGAACCTTCAAGGAGATTGTCGCGGTCAGCACAGTGAGTAAGAAGGAAATAGGTAAAAATAGTTTTTTGTTGTTTTTTGGAGGATATATTCTGTTTTAAGACAATTTATGTTTATTCTTGATAGTTTCTTTTGAGTTCATGTTCAGTTTTTTCCTCCCATTTTTTGTTATTGGCCTATCCTCTGTTGATGGGGGAGTAGATAGATATAAACTAAAAAGACAGAAATTAATTTCTCTGTTTTAAAAAATTGAAGATATTAAAGGGACTGTGTTGGCTCGGTAGAGTGTAGGCGTAATTTCAAGTGACATTCCATTTTTATATAGTTGCGTGTCCGATTCAGAGCAGTACCCTTTAAACTTTTGTTTGATCAATGGTGACGGAATTATCTACAGAAATGCTTGTAGTTTTACGAAAACTTGTTTACAAGCTGTTTTATAAGCTCTGTCGTCGATGACCAGGCACAACTATTAAGGGTACCGCCTAGGGTCAACAGTCTCTTTAATAAAAAGAATATACTTGTGGGGAAAATCTATAACGAGAATAAACGTTCCTGTTGATATCATATTTTCAACCCCGCCCCAAGAAAAAAAAATAATTTTGAAATTCATGTTTGTAATTTGGGTTGATAATGGTTTTAGTAGTTTAATATAATAAATCTGATTTTCATTCTACAAATTCCATAACATATTCCAGGTCGCTGCTTCAAATTGATTTTGAAGGCTCATGATACAAGTGTTGAACTAATCACTACTGGTGACTTCATGTCCAGATTCTGCGGAACTCTTAGTCTTCCTCGTGACGTACAGAAAGCAGCGACACATATTGCTAAAAAGGCTGTAGATCTCGACATTGTCCCAGGCCGATCGCCGATCAGTGTAGCCGCTGCTGCAATATATATGGCGAGTCAGGCGAGCGAGGACAAGAGAACACAGCGAGAGATTGCCGATATTGCAGGTTTAAATATAAATCAATAAAACCACAAATTTGAAAATATTCTATTTTTTCTTCTAACCCCTTCCTAGGTTATTTCACTCTTTTTTTAAAGTTATAATGATTTTTTGGAGAGACATAAAATACAGATAATTTTTTTTGCAGAGAAAATTCATCGGATTTACACTAAAAAATGTTGTACTTTTTCTCTCCTGATGTAGATATATTGTTTAGGAGTTGCTGATGTAACAATCCGACAATCCTACAAGTTGATGTTGCCCAGGGCGAAGGATCTGTTCCCTGCAGATTTCAAGTTTACAACTCCTATTGAGAACCTGCCACAGAACTGAGAATCAGAACCAGGAATAGGGAACAAGCGAGCAGACTAATTTAATTCTATTTTCCGAAGCGTTCAGTGAGTGAAAGGTACTGTAAGCATAATTTCTAGTGACTTTCCATTTAAAGGTTGCAGTGATCGATTTACAACGGTACCCTTAAAAGCTTTCTTGTTTATCCTTTGAGGTTTCTCGACAAGTGACTTGCACATTTGTTGCTTTTAAGAAGCAATGGAGAAGTTGTCAGAATTAATTTCATTTTGAGGCAAAAAGAAAGGACGGTATATTTTACAATTTTGATTAATTTAAGGTTTCAGGGGTACCGTTGTAAATCTGGCATTGCTATCTTTAAATGGAGGGTCACTTGAAATTACGCTTACAGTTCCCTTAAATCCCAGGTTTTAGGCTTCATGAAGCAATTTTCGGCGTTGTTAAGCTTTCCATGTACCCCAAATTTTTTTGAGAACATATTATTTTTTAGAATCCATATCAACATACGTCATATACATTATACAGACATACATACATACATAAATCTACAAATATACAATAATATATGCCAATTTACAGGAGGCATTTTGAGTCACCAAAAAAGACTATGAATCCCATATTTTTGTTCATTATTATGAATACATTTATATAGCAATAGTTAATAATAATTTAATTTAAATTTTTCTCATCAGTTTGAAGAAGTTGTATACTATGTACTATTTGTCTAAGCTAGTATTAAGCCAAGCAGAATAATTATCTTATTTCTAAAATTTGTTCCCAAAATTACTCAGTAAGATTTCTAGTTTTTAATTAGGATGGAATTTTTTGTTATCAGGATCGTTTTTCCAAATATACGATGTTCAATTCCACCCTTCAGGAATAACCATCTCATAATTAAATTCATTCAGCAAGGATAAAATTTTTTTATAAATACATTAAATAAAACTGTTTTACTTAAAGAACTCGACGTTATACTCTCCACCTTTTCCCTCTTTTTGCGGATTACTAGCAACAATTTAACATTTTCTTTAAATTAAACTTGAATTCTATTTATTTGTTATTTAATTTAGAAGTGTTAAAATTGTTATATGTCTAATGTCTATGCTACTGTGATGTTTCTGTATTTTGTACATAGTTGTATTCACTGTTAACTGAACTGCATTGTACACTGTACAGTGTTCACTGTACACTGTACACTGCTGTACTTGGCTTAAAAGAAATCTCCATGTATCCTACCAATGTAATATTCTTACAGACAGACAATATGATGGCTGTGGTTCAAACGGTACAGGCCGGAGTTTTCAGTAGACTACGCTCACAACTACCTTTAGTGGTGCAATCCAGAACTGCGACAAGGTGAACATAATTCAATTCTTAGATATATGTTTTTTTGAAAATCATGTCATCATGTGCCTGTAATTATAAGACTTTAGACAAATTTCAGGATCCTTTGTCTTAAAACCGTGACCACAATTGATATTTTGCATGCCAAAAATCAAAAAAATTCACATGTAAAAAAAATAAAAATTCAAATAGTATGTCGCATTTGATATCAAACTTATTTGATTTATTGCCAAAATCGGATATTTTTGTTCTTAAACATCAGTTTTTTGCCTCTATTTTGTTAAAAATTCAACGGATTTTTACGCTTTAAAAGTTCTGAATTCGGTGTTTCAATGTGGATCTTTTGATACCCATATCGATCACTTATATCTGTGAATTCTTTAACCTAGAATTTTATAAAAACTAATCCTATGCAAAATGCACGTTGGACATAGTGCTAAATATTGATAAATGATCATCCCTAATTCCTAGGCCATAACCATTTGGGATTTGATGTAACATATGTACAGTTATTAATTTCCGATTGATAACCAAGTTTTATTTAAGGCACATTATTTACGGTGTGGAGGAGGGGCACGATACTAAGAACGAGGTTCGGAAAGATCGCTGGATTCGGAAAAGAAAAAGGAAAGCTTTGGGCGGAGTTTGGAGAGAAGATCAGGTGAAATTAGCAAAGAATTACGGGTTTTTCTAACCCATGGGCAGGGGTGTATATTTTTCATAATTAACCCCTCTCCTCTCCCCTGGGGGGGGGGAGGGGAGTGATCTGAAGATTTTGGGGGGAAAATGGACAATCGAACATCATAGGGCAACATTTTTAAATACTCTTTAATCAAAAATTCATTGATATAAAGCGAAAGCATATTTAATATATATTATAATATATAACTTATATAAATTATACTCAAAAAGGGGGGGGGAGAACAATTCATTTTTCGCAAAAATACACACCTTTGTTCACTGCGCAGTGCCCATGGGGCTTATTAAACACTGGTTCTTTCCTTTCTGTCTTCTTTGTTTTATAAGCATCAAGTAACACTTGATTGTTTGTCTTATTGTCGGTTGTCTGTATAAACCGTTTGTCTTTTTGTCTGTTGTCTGTATAAACCGTTTGTCTTTTTGTTTGTCGTCAGTATAAACAATATATGAATCGTTTTTAAATGTTTTGTATTTAAATGAGACTGTACGCATAATTTAGAGGGTACCCTACATGCAATAATGGCAGTGCCCGATTCACAATGGTACTCCTGAAACTTTCTTGTTATCAATAATCTGAAAGATTTGGTCGTTAATCTAGGTTTAAATGTTTATTTCTGTTAATTTAAATATTATAAATATTCCTTTGTGGTAGAGAGTTTTTCAACTGCTTCAAAAAAAAAAGATGGGTCTCAAAAATATATTTCGATATTTTAAACAGTGCTTAGGATCCGGATCCGTTGGATCCGCAAGATTTTGGCTTCCTGGATCCGGATTCGGATCCGCAAAAATATGCGGATTCACGGATCCGGATCCAAGGGGTAAAATGTTAACCAAAAACTGCAAAAAAAAACTTTTTTACTCCTTAAACCCAAATCTGAACTTTTGATAAAAAAAAGAGATTATAAAATTTCCTCATTTCTGAATGGTTCATCAAGTTTTAGGATAAAAATAAACGAATAAAATAAAACTAAAAATTAGAAAATTATTTTTTGTTAAAAACATTCAGTAAATCTTAAAGAAATGACCCGGATCCGGATCCATTTTTTTGTCAGTGCGGATCCAGGATCGGGATCCGCATCAAAATTAAACGGATTTTAAATATCCTTCTCAATTCTTGAGGTGTAGTGTATAAGTTGGAACTGAATAAGAAAAATATGTTTTCCTGCAGTGGAGATGCACAAGTCACTTTTGTCGAGAACCCACAATTTTAAATTAATCAGTTTTCAAAATTTTAAACATTAATCTCCAAGAAAGCTTTTACGGTATTATTATGGGTCAGACATTTCCAATTGCCTAGAGGATCACTGCAAACTACGCTTACTGTCCATTGTAAGACATCAATATTATCCCTCATTTTAATATGTTTCCGCAACATCAAACATTGTTAGTGGATCTTTAAAAATTCCTATTTTGGTTTTATCGTTAATCGCTTAATATGCTTTTTGTTGTTTTCTGGTTGTAAAACTGCATGTTCTGCAATTTTTTTTATTTTACTTATTTATTATGTTTGATTTTTAGGGTTTGCCATCTAATATTCACTCTGAAGGACCTTTAATAGACGACATGGACTGGTCCTTTGCTGACGGCCGACCCGGTGTTCCCAGGTCAGAATTCAAATAAAATAATAGGGATCTATATTTCTTTATACGAAATAAAATCATTTTTTTTACTCTCACCCCACCCAGTAACTCGATATGAGTTTATATTTTGGTGTTGATGGACCAAACCTAATAAAGTTAATAAAGTAGAGGTTAGTTCCATATATGAGTTTATATGTTAGATATAAACTTATATAAACTTTTAAGTTTAAATGTGTGAACGCTAGATAATATTAAAGGGATTTATTCATTGAATTGAAAAAATATTATTTTTGGGGGGGAAAAAATGACGTTTTGTGATCAGTTTATATCTAATTTGTTACATTTTCCACCAAAGAATATTTACCCCAGAAAATAATTGTTTAATTTTTTTCTGAGATTTAAGAATATTTTATAAATCATGTAATTTCTTCGTTAGCAAAATATATGTATGCATGTTACTCATGTTTTCTATGTGAATTTCTCACAATTCTTCCTTGGAATACTTACTAATACGTTTTGTAACGTCCCCTAAATATTGTAAAAATAAAAAATCTTGAACTATGTAAATTACAAACTCAGGGGCGGATACAGGATTTAAGTGAGGGGGGGGGGGGAGATTTTTTAGGAACAAAAATTCATAATTAGGAACAAAAAATCACGCTGCAGGCGAAATTTTTTTTTTGACTTTTTCCTGTTTTGCACTAGGGTTTCTTTCCCTTAAGCATGCTATTGATAAGCTATTCTGAAAATAGGAACAAAAAATTCCAAATTCATGAGGGGTGGCGAATTTCCCCCGCCGCCCCCCCCCCCTGTATCCGCCCCTGTACAAACTTGTTTTTGTTTTCAGTTTCCCCCAGATAAAGCGAATGTACAAGCAGAAGCAGTACGCTACTGAGATCAAAGCTGCCCTGGACCTGGTGAAGAGCTACCAGGAGGCTAACACCAAACTCCAGCTAGAGAAGGAGGAGGAGGTTAAACAATATACAACCAGTAAACTTAAACAGAAAGGACATCAACCTCTTTAGTTACAAATTATATATTTTAGTTTTTATTTATGTTGTTTCTCTCTTTACGTAATAAATTTTTGACCAATCTTGGGAAACGAATGAAAAAAATAAAGATTGTAGAATGTAGAAGTAATCCCGTGGTTTATGTTTCCATTTTCTTGTAGTTTTTAACAAAAATTGATATTCAATTTATTTTTACAATCTTCTTTGGTATGATATGATTTTCTTGTAAAAATCATAACTTACTCATGTCATGGGACAGGAGTTAAATATTAGGAAACGGTTAGATTTATAAGTCATGGGACAGGAGATAAATATTAGGAAACGGTTAGATTTATATGTCATGGGACAGGAGTTAAATATTAGGAAACGGTTAGATTTACAAGTCATGGGACAGGAGTTAAATATTAGGAAACGGTTAGATTTACAAGTCATGGGACAGGAGTTAAATATTAGGAAACGGTTAGATTTATAAGTCATGGGACAGGAGTTAAATATTAGGAAACGGTTAGATTTATATGTCATGGGATAGGAGTTAAATATTAGGAAACGGTTAGATTTATAAGTCATGGGACAGGAGATAAATATTAGGAAACGGTTAGATTTATAAGTCATGGGATAGGAGATAAATATTTACACCATACTCTTACCAGTTTTTGAAATTATTAGTAAGTCATTGATTTAGGAAAGTAACAACATGCATAAGGAATACCAATGTTCAACAGGATTAAATTGTCTAAATTTCATTGAGTTTTTCTCAAGAAACTCTAGGATGGCCATTTTAGGTAATTTATCTGGGTATCTACCAATATAAATATTTGAAGTGATAATCCTGGAAACGAAAGGTTTTAATGTTATTTGGTGGGTTTCTGTCACTGCCTAAGATTAAGATCTGCTGAACAATCGGGGAAATTTTGTCCCTGATGCACGAGGGCTAGTAGTCTTAAGCCCAAACTCTCACGAAGAAATTCTGTGGCAGTACAGAGTTGGGAACTTCAGAATGGTGGATATCAGAATTAATGCTTAATCCTCTGTTTTTGCTAATCTCAAGACTAACATAATCTCGAGATTATGTTTGTCTTGAGATTAAATATTTAGATCAACAAATTGGATTCTAAGAATGCCAGATTGGTTCGTTTTCTTGACTGGAAGGGCCCTCACTTAATTTCTCTTCCATTTATTTATTAATACATTATTTAAAATTGGTTACGAAAGAATCTCAAACCTGTTAAATATTTTTCTTCACCGATTAATTTACAAAATGGCTGACAACAAATTCTTTATTTCTTAGAAATTGCGGATTTCTCTTATGGGATAGTATTTATTTTCAAGGCTGTCATTGGTCAATACAATTTACGAACTATATTCCTGCACTCTCATTGGAGAAAATAATGTACGGATATCCAAAGAGAGAGAAAAAGAGTGGATTAAGGACTAAAATTAAAAGTTTCCACAGTGGATATTCGGATTAATTAGTTGGGATTAAAGGTTGCATCATATGTACTTTTATATAACGACGTACGTGTAATCGACCTTCAGACATTTTGTAAAAAAAAAATCTAGATTTATCTGCAGCATGCAGTCGGTAAAATCAGAAAATAAAGTTAGTATTGGGAACATTGTAGAAATTGAACTGTTGAACGAACCTCACCAGACTGCAACAATGTGTGTTAAAATAGAATTATTCCATAGGTTCTGACAACAGGGGTGCTTCAAATTAGTTCCAAGTAACTCCCCAGCTATTTCACCAAACTCTGAAAACTTATCTTCTCAAGCAATATTGATTTATTGATTGAAATCATATTTTTCTGAAAAGTTTGCCATGCTAGCGGTCATATCTCCGGTTCCCAGCAAGATGTAGACAAGAAAAAAATATTTCTAGAATTCTCAAATCAATGTGAAGAAATTCTTGTTCATAACTTGAGTACTGAAAGCGTTAAAATGGTTCAAAATATTTTCTATGATATTTAGCAGAGCAGCAAGAAAATATATATTTCTGAACTAATAATATTGATTCTAACTAAGCTATCTCGTAAATATTAAATGTAAAGTGTAAGTTGGTGGAATTTTTAGGGCGCAAAATTTTATTTCCACTTATATAAACGACAAATAAATATTACTATATTATGTAGATTCTTTAAGAATATGTAGATTATTTTAGAAAACTTCTATTGCTTTAAATTCTAAATTTCAAAAGAAAACTGAAACGCTAAACCGAAAATTCGGTTTTAAAAAGTGTTTTTGGAAAAATTGAAACTCTGTGAAACAATGTTTCATAATTTAGTATTGTGTTATGTACAATTTCAATCTGGCGGTCTGCATGTACATTTTTATGGCTGTAATAATGTTAAATTTTATTCATGTGTTTTCTTGCACATGTGTATTTTCGTTATTATGTAGAATTTGATGCATGTGGCCGGTTATGTAAAATGATATGCATACGTAAGATTTCAATCTTTTTGTTTATGTATTTTTTTCACGCACATTGTTTTACGAAAAGAGTATTTTCATCTAGCCATTTTTCCCCTTGCTGAATAGCTAGACGGGAATTTGCAAGTCATAAATGACGTAACAATTCACCATTATTTCCTCCTACCACACCATTTTTCGTCCGTACCATAAATGACGTAGCAATTCACCATTATTTCCTCCTACCACACCATTTTTCGTCCGTACCATAAATGACGTAACAATTCACCATTATTTCCTCCTACCACACCATTTTTCGTCCGTACCATAAATGACGTAACAATTTACCATTATTTCCTCCTACCACACCATTTTTCGTCCGTACCAAAAATGACGTAACAATTCACCATTATTTCCTCCTACCACACCATTTTTCGTCCGTACCATAAATGACGTAACAATTCACCATTATTTCCTCCTACCACACATTTTTTTGTCCGTACCAAAAATGACGTAACAATTCACCATTATTTTCTCCTACCACACCTCTTTTCATCCAGGCGTGGCTTCTGTGTTTTCAAATGTATGTTTTATGCCTTAAAACACTTTTTCAAATTTAGGCAACGTCATATGTTATGATTTGATTTTGTTTAAAATGCATTTTGTTTGAAAAATAAAACGATATAATTAAGCCAATTTAGCACAAAACGGAAAATACGTGTGCGCCTCACCTTTTTTAGACTGGACCACACTGCACTACACTTTTCTGATGTTTTCGTATTTTACTCCTTAACTGGAACTTTCAGGTGATAGTCGCTGGGATTTTCAGATTCTACAACTAAAAATTTTTTATTTTGTTTTTTAAAATAATTTTCGCTGGCGCTGGATTTTCGAACATTCCTGGAAAATATGAAAATATCGTCTTTATTATCAAAAGTCCTCGAAACAGGAATAAATGTTTTCAAAAGTAACTCTCAGATCATGAAAAGTACAAAATATTATGAAATATGAACTACTTGCGAGTGCGTCGAAAAATAATCTATGACTATTGTTTCTAATATCTGAATGATTTATTTGGAATTAAATTGATTTGTTAACGATCCGAGTTGAATGGTGCATCTTTCTGAATTTTTATGGACACTACGTTCTGATCGGTATTAGTCGTTTTAATAATAAAATAAAGTGCTTTTTTATCGCATTAAGCCTATACCCCCTTTCATTTTTCGCGAACACTCCCTTTAATATTTATTGAAAAAAATCCACGAAGAAACTTTTCAGTATTTTAGGGCACCCTTTTTTGATTTATAGGCAAACTTATATCTATAGTGCTAACATATGTTTATTTTCCGGAATATATAAATTAAACAAAAAATATCAAAACAACTATTTATTTCAAATCAGGTTTAGTGCACGGTTACTGAAGTATGAAAATATTAGATTTTAAATTACGCAATAATGTTGATATATGCGGTAACTAATAAAGAGTCGGTTCATGGTTAAAAAAAATAAAAGAGGAAAAACGTGTGATCTCTGATTAAAAGAACCCCTTGGAAAATAAGAAATACAGTGGAACATAAAAAATAAGATAAAGGACACCCTGTAATAGAAAAGGAACCCTTAAAGAACCCTGGAATAGAGAATAACCGTGGATTGAAAAGGAAATCGTTAAGAGAAAAGGAACTCTAGAATAAAAAAGGAACTCTAGAATAAAAAAGGAACCCTTGAATAGAGAAGGAACTATTGAATAGAAAAGGAACTATTGAATAGAAAAGGAACTTTTAAATAGAAAATGAACCCTGGTAAAGAAAAGGAATTCTTGAATAGTAAAGGAACTCTTGAATGGAAAAGGAACCCTTGAATTGAAAAGGAACTCTTGAATAGAAGAGGAACCCTGGAAAAGTAAAGGAATTCTTGAATAGTAAAGGAACTCTTGAATAGGAAAGGAACCCTTGCATAGAAAGGGAACTCTAGAATAGAAAAGGAACCCTTGAATTGAAAAGGAACTCTTGAATAGAAAAGGAGCCCTGAAAAAGTAAAGGAATTCTTGAATAGTAAAGAAGCCCTTGAATAGAAAAGGAACTAATGAATAGAAAGGAAATCGTGAATCGAAAAGAAATCCTTGAATAAAAAGGGAACTCTTGAATAGGAAAGGAACTCTTGAATAGAAAAGAAACCCTTGAATATAAAAGGAACTCTAGAATAGGAAAGGAAAGGAAGGAACCCTTGAATTTAATTGGAACCCTTAAATAGACATGGAACTTAAAGATAGACAAAAACCGTTGAAGGAACTCGTGAAAAGAAAACTATCCCTAGAATATGAAAAGAACTCTGCAAAATCAGTGATCATATTCACCTAAATGCAGGAGAAACGTGGTTAAGTAAATAAGTAAAATTAATTAAATTAGTAAGAAACCATGGAACAGAAAAGGAATCCTGCTAATGATAAGGGGTACTTTGGAATAGAAACGGAACTCTGGAATAGAATAGGATCTCTTGAATAGAAAATGAACTGAATAGACAAAAAACGGTTGAATAGAAAAGGAACTCGTGAAAAAAATTAACCCTAGAATGTTAAAGGAACCCTGAAAAATAAGTGACCGCATATCACCAAAATGTAAGTAAGTATCCAATAACTGGGAACTTGGAATAGAAAGGAACCCTGGAATAGGAAAGGAACCGTCCAAATGAAAGGGGACTTTGAAAAAGAAAAGTGACTATGGAATAAAAAGGGAACAATGCAGGACGGATAGAAAACCCTGGAATAGAAAGGGAATTCTGGAATATAAATGGAACGTTGGAATAAAAAAGACGGCAACAAATTACTGGTAAATACTGTGGGTACAGTCACTTTAAATAAATAAATAATCAAGTTTGATTTTCATATCATTCAATCAAGTTCTTCTTGTGACTTAACACTCTACTGTGAATAGTCTGAAATCAGAGAGAGGCAATAAATTAAATATTAATAAATTGCGATATCTGTAATTCAATCCAAAACCTTTTCTACTGAATATACGGAAGACATGTTATTATTTTTAATTTAACAGAACTTTCTTATTTAGCATCTGAAGCTTTGCCAGTTCTAATTGTTAGAATTTCTTGTTTTGAAATTTCAAAAAACAAATAAATCAAACTTGTCTATGTCTATTTATTTTTGAGTAATGAAAGAAAAATGCTTATTTTCTATTTTCAGATTCATAAATCACATTAAGGCACTAGAAAATGGAAAAGAAGGTATAAATGTACAAAAAAATCATAACAATAATGCTGAACTACCTATCTATTAAAAAAGACAAGAAAATCAAAAAAATTTGCAAATTTTTAATTGCGAGTTTCCTACATTTTTAGATTGTAAAATTGATTTTTTTCTCTAAGGATATGTTGTCCAGACTTGCAGCTGGGGAGGTTATACTTGGAGATGGTAGCTACGCTGTAACCCTGGAGAAACGAGGGTAAAGGACCAATAAGCGCTTCTAATCCATTCATCTTCGCAACCTGATGTCGTAGATCTTTGATTATTATATAAATTAGAACGAAATTTGTAACATAAAGTTACAAAGAAAAATGGGATAAAAATTAATATTATTATTATAAAGATTTATTCACACACAAAGATATAAATACATATATAAATGGTGTATTTTAAATTTGTTTAAATGAATTTTTGAAAATACAGGTTTCCAAAAGAAAAGAGAAAGATATGCAAAATTATGCACAAATAGACAACATTGATTTTTACTCATTACATAACATATTAATCATTTCAGTTATTACGTAATCATCGAATCCTTCAACATATAAATTATTCATTCTTGTATTTAAAAGTTCTTGTAAAACCGGAACTCTCCATGCATGTTCCAATGGGACATCAAAATATTTCATTTGTTTCTTAACTAACATTTTACTGAGATCCGAAGGATTTACAGAACAATCATTTGCAATATAAAATAAATTTCTGCCAAGAACTGTGTTAAGGTCATTAGAGTTTGTGGCAAGTCACATAAAGGATTAGTAAAGAAATTGTGTCTTTGCCACAAACTCAGTTTTAAATAATCTCTACATCTTTGCAACCAAATGTCGTTGAGCTTACATATTTCAATTGGGATTAGAAAATTTGAGTTTGGGGCAAAGACTCAAAATTTCTTTTAGATTACGTTAAAATCTGATATGTTTTCGATCATATTTCCTCATTATGAAGAACAAAAATGTTGCTAATTTACCAGTCTTGCAGTTGCATGAATTCGACCTTCTCCAATTCTTCTAGTTGAGTGTATAAACTTGTACAGTGTTTAGTTCCAGGACTCAATAAGAATATATAAATTAATATTTAGTTATGTGAAAGCTGGAGATTGGACACCGGAAGCTGCACCTGAACATCCACAGTAAGTTATCATCATTTTTAAAACATTTATTAATATTAAGAACGAATTAGATAATAGAAATCTATGTTTTTCTTTTTGAAAATTGGCATTTTAAATTGTTGTGTCTCTGAATAATGCTGCAGAGTTAATGCAAGGAATTGTCAAAATAAAAACTTGTTAAGCCAGAAAAATACACGATATCTTCCACGTTTTGAACAGATAAAGCTTTAAAAGGAAACCATTGTGAATAGGGCATACCCCTCTTTAATACCCTTTGATATTCCAAAGAATGGGTAAAATTGTTTTTAAAATCTTGTTTAGAGCAGTTGAACAGCTTGAATTCTGCATATCAGGTGCAGATGTTAATCAAATATTTACATTCTGTTTAGAGCAGTTGAACAGCTTGCTATAGAGTTCTGCAGAGCAGGTGCAGATGTTACTCAAACATTTACATTCTGTTTAGAGCAGTTGAACAGCTTGCTATAGAGTTCTGCAGAGCAGGTGCAGATGTTACTCAAACATTTACATTCTGTTTAGAGCAGTTGAACAGCTTGCTATAGAGTTCTGCAGATCAGGTGCAGATGTTACTCAAACATTTACATTTTGGTGTCACGAGGATAATCTTCCCAAGGACTGCAAGTACACGGTAACATTTAACAATTCATTAAAATAACCAGAGTCCGAATTTAATAAATTTGAGTCGCGTCTCAAAACCGGTTTCAATTGAGCGCCGGCTAAAGTCTTGAAACATTGAATACGATTTTAAGTGGAACCAATCATATTCGAGCCGCGGCTTAAATTTAATCAGCGGCTCAAATTCTTTAAATTCGGCCTTAGGACAAAAACTTGTAAAAAGATTGATTTGGAAATCCAATACTAAATAATTTGGAAATCCAATACTAAATAATTTTGATAAAATGCTTATCATTTTGATAAAACACTGTAATTTTGATATAATACTATTATTTTAATATTTATCTATAATTTTGATTACATAATTACTACAATTTTGGTAAATTTATACAATTTTAATAAAAATATATAATTTGATATCATAAATACTATAGTTTTGGTATATTATTATAACACAATAATATCCTTTTTCTTTAAGTGACTGAACACTCGCAACAAACTATCTTTGCAACTTGATTGTGTAATCTTTAATATTTTCTAGTCCCTCTATAGTTTTCATATATTCTGTGTAATCTTTAATATTTTTTATCTAAACTTTTTGGCCTTACATAAACCATAGTTTAAAATATTTAATGTTTACGACCAATGCAGTTTTCAAAATTATGCTAATTAGAATATTTGAATTTGGAAGTGTTAATGGTTTAAAAGAAAAACTGGAAAAAGCACAAATTATAAATATAGAAGCAGATCGAAGCCACAGAAATACAATACTATTATGTATTAAGAAAGGCCTTTATGAAGGCTGGCAAAAATATATGAAGGTTGAACTCTGCGCCTTGTATGACTGGTTTTTATACAGGAAATTCATTTAGCAAAAAAAAAACTGAAAAACTCTCCTAATATAAATGTCTGAAATAATTGTTAAATAGTTTAAAATGGTAATGTCTATAAAATAATTTATCTTAACGTTGTAATAAGTTGTTGTTTAGTGTGATGAGATAAACCAAACATCTTGTGTTTAGTGCGATGAGATAAACCAAACATCTTGTGTTTAGTGCGATGAGATAAACCAAACATCTTGTGACATTGCCAAAAAAATTGCAAAGCAATATGGAACCATTACTGCAGGTAACATAAAGTGAAAAGAATAGACAAAAATTTAATGTTAAACTCATCGACTTTGCCCCTCATATGGGTTTATATGGGAGGGAAATCTTCATATTTTGCAGATTCAAGAAAGTTTTGTCATGGTTTAATAAAACAACGAATTTTCACTGACTTTACACTTTAAAACGCTTCGAATTCGACTTTTAGTTATGTAACTCTAAGAAGAAGAAAAAAAATATTTTTAAAATGGCAAAGAATCAAGTGTTTGCCACCAAATCAAATTTTCTAATTCAAATATCTTTGCAACCGGAAGGGGTTAACCGTTGATATTGATCAAACTTAAATTATTTTATCGAACAGTATTAATTGCTTGAAATATCGAAGGTCTACGAATATAGTTCCTTACAAAATCACAGTTTTTGGAAAAACTTAATTAAACCGACAAAAAAAATATATTTAATTGAACTGCGGTTTGCCACAAAACTCGAATTTTCTAATTTCTATATCTTTCCAACCTTATGGGGTAACCTTTGCTATTTCAAAACTTAGATTATTTTATCGAACAGGTCTAAGAGATCGAATTGCAAAGATATAGAACTAAGAAAATCAGAGTTTGTGAATAACTAAATTCGTCTGTAATTCAGCTGGATTGTCCCAGACTGGAAACTACGTGGATTCCAGCTCAAATGCCAAGGCGGAGTTAGATCTGAGAAGAGCTGTGGAGATCTATATTAAAAATGATATTGATGTTATTATCTGTGAGGTAATTAATATACATAGGACAAGATAATGTCTAACTAAATGTTATGTCGGTAACCATTATGATGCAAGAATCTCGCATATCCATTTTTTTCTATGAAAAATTTCAGTATTTCCGGAACATTGAGGAAATGGAGATTGCCATTAGAGTAGCAAAGGAGACAGATAAACCAGTAGCAGCTACTATGTGTATGGCCCCTTCAGGAGATGAAAACAATGTATCTGTCAGAGAATGTGCTGTCAGGTATGTATTCTTGAGAACTACACAATATGCAATTTGACTTTGTGGCAAAAAACTTTCTTTATTTAATTGACAGGTGTGAAAGGTTAAAAATCCTGTTTTTCTAATGCATGATATGATCCTAGGATGGCTAGAGCAGGTGCAGATCTTGTCGGTGTTAACTGTCTGTTTGATCCAAATATTCTTCTGGATGTGATGAGTGAAATGAAAGCTGCTCTAGATCAGGAGAATCTTCATCCCTATCTCATGGTTCAACCTCTTGGTAACATATTTTGGATCAAATCAAACTTCTTCGGATCGTTAGAATGGAATATAAACAGTTCAGATCGATTAAAATTTTAATGATCGTTCTTTAAATTTTCTGTAATATTCAAATTTTAAAAAAGTTAATTTTGCGAACGATCCTTATAAAGAGAGATATTTTAATTATCCTCCTTAAATTTTCTCAAATACTCAAACTTTAAACTTGCGAACAACCCCTTTAAAGAGAGATACCAACCCTTGATGTTGAAGAGAATTATAATGCTCGATTGGGAACCCAGCGCTGGCCAGGTTTTAAAAGTTACTCCGCCGTTTACCCGCACTTGAACGATTTTACAAAATCAAATCGGTCCAGGTGTTCCTGAGTTATGATCGGACAAACGACCAAACAGACAAACAGAGATAACAACTTTATATATATATATTCAGGATTCCGTTGCCCTGATGGGGGAAACTATGGATGGGTGACTGTTCCGGAGTTTCCATTTGGTAAGATATGTCAGCTTAGAGGATTGATCATTTAGAAATGTTTAATCTCAGTTCATTATGAATAGAAATGTGACCATTAATTCACGAAAAACATTTAAAATATCATTTTAAAGTAAATATACAAACAATTGATTTCATATAAATCTTCTATTTCAGCTTGTGAACCCCGTCAGATAACAAGATGGGAAGCGAAGAAGTTTGCTAGGGATGCCTACAACCTAGGAATTAGATATATTGGAGGGTGTTGTGGGTTTGAACCCTACCATATAAGGTATTAGAGCTCTGAGTTAATCCTACAACCTAGGAATTAGATATATTGGGGGCTGTTGTGGGTTTGAACCCTACCGTATTAGGCATTAAAGCTCTTGAATAACCATAAAATCTAGGAATTAGATATATTGGGGGCTGTTGTGGGTTTGAACCCTATCATATCAGGTATTAGAGCTCTTGAATAACCATACAACATAGGAATTAGATATATTGGAGGGTGTTGTGGGTTCGAACCCTATCATATTAGGTATTATGAGCTGTTGAATAACCATACAAACTAAGAATTAGATATATTTGGGGCTGTTGTGGGTTTGAACCCTATCATATTAGGTATTATGAGCTCTTGAATAACCATAAAACCTAGGAATTAGATATATTGGAGGGTGTTGTGGGTTTGAACCCTATCATATATATCGCACTTAAGAAGTGACTGAACTAGTAACTCCTGTTTTAGAAATTACTAAAAAGTTGACATTTTCAGAGCTATTGCTGAAGAGTTGAGAGATATACGTGGAAAGGTTCCACAAGCCTCAGACAAGTCAGATTATGAACTCGTGAAATTCAAGGAGTTTGAATCAAGGGGAATACACCGTTATAAGAACAAGTAGAAACATTTATGCTAAATACGGAATGCAGGTTTAAAAGTCTCCTGAGGCCGAATTTAAAGATTTTGAGCCGTGGCTTAAATTTAGGCCGCGGCTCAAATGTGGTCGGTTCCCCTTAAAATCGTATTCATTGCTTAAAGATTTAAGCCGGCGCTCAATTGAAACCGGTTTTTGGGGGTATTTACGACACGGCTCAAATTAATAAAATTGGGGCACAGGTTATTCAGTCTATTCTATAGTTTTACAAGACCCGTGTGTACAAGTGTACAATTCAGAAAACTTCAACAAACACGATTGAATCCAAAAACTTTGTAAACCGCAATCCTTACCTTCACTTAAAGGGATAGTTAAGATATTTTAGAAATGTTGGAGTTACTAAATAGTCATCAGATGATTCTAAACAATTATAACTATGCGGTTTAAAAGGTCAAAACCAAGATAAGAAAAGAAAAATGGGCTGATTTTAGTAAATACATTTTTCAACTGACTCTATCTAAACTCTTTTTTCTTCTAATCCTAATATCTTTGCAACACATGTCGTAAAACTTTTTATTTCAAACTATGAATTCTGTAATATCAAATAATCAAAGTTTAAAAATATAAACGGTTTACACCATCAGGTTGCAAATATCTATAGGGATTAGAAAATTTTAGTTTGTGGCAATGATTCAATTCCTTTAAGTCTTTTGTCGTTTTTTTATCGGTTTAGAATTAGAAGTATCTCTGTTTTAAAACTTTGGTGTAAAATTAGAATCGTCTGTTTTTTTTTATTTACACTTCCTTACCAAAATTTCAGGGCTTAAAAAAGGAAAATTTAATTGATTAATTATTTTATTTTTAAAATTTTTTTATTTGTTTACTTTATTATTGTCTCTAGGGGTAGTGAGAGCTGGTGGAAGGAGATGGAACCTTGTACTGGTAGACCTCTCTCCACTGCCTTATCTAGGCAGGATAATCCTGTCACTATTCATAAAGCTATCTTCAAATAGGATAGGATAGGGTTGGTTAGGATAGGATATGGTTGGATAGGATAGGATCTAATCAGAATTTGCTCTATGAATAATTATGTATACTATGTATATTTTTTGACAATTTTTCTTCTTATGTACTTTATTGTAACTTCGTGGACGATGGTGTTTCATATCAAACTTCCTAACATTGTACTGTATTGTTATCCATGCAGTGCATTCCTCAGTGCTCTTACAAAAATGGAAATGGAAATAAAATATGGAACACGGATATATGTTTTTTATAGACTGTATATCAGAGAATCTGATTTCCACAGTTAGACCAACATTTTTTAAAGTTAAGCCAATTATATGAAAATTATAAGGTTATACAAAGAGAGAGATCTAAGACTATCATGGTAATTTTTAATTTTTACTAGAAAAGACATTTTTTATTCAGAATTACCGATAAAATATTTCTTTTATGAATTCTTTGTCAAAGACATGAAATGAGTGATGTAGGGAACTACATAATACATTGTCCTGAAAAAGACCGAATAAAATCTGCGCTCGTCCGTGATGGCAACTGCGCACATGAATATTTACAATTTACATGAACCTTTTTTTGTTTACATGTAAATACTTCACAGCTCTGATTTCGAATTTTTGAAACTAGACAAAAGTTTTAGAAGATTTAATTATCATTTTAAAAAATGGTTCTAGGATAGAAAATTATGCAGAAAACACAACTGGTTATTTTTTTATATGATTTATTGGTTATTCTCCAATGTGGAACGGTATGTAAAAGTTTTAGTGTTAAAGTTTCCGGAATTTATAAAACTAGTCGATCGCTATTTTAACTTTTGATTGTTGCTCAATCTTTCAGCGACTTTTTTTCGATGGAACAATGGTAAACAAATTGCGGATTTACTATATGTTTTCATGGATTTTCAAAATTTTACGAAGAACTAAACAACTTTTGTACTTCTGAGCATCTATAAACCTTCCCAGAGGTCATGTATGGTCCCACACTAAATTTGTGCCCGATCAGTTCAGCTGTTTTGACGTTTATTGGATACAAACGGACAGGCAGACAGACAAGCAAAGTATTACGTGTAGACTACAAATGAAATTCTGAAATTGTATTATGAGCTGAATGCCAAACTGAGAGAAGATGAGAGTGAAAAAGAACAAACTATCTCCGATTATCCCCACTCCCCTTAAACACTAAAACAATTTGCAAAGCATAGTGCAATTTATTCCTTATCCCTTTTGACTGATATAAAATTGCGGAAACTAATTATTTATTGACTGCAATTTCTTTAAATACTTATAACTTTTATTGTAAATGAGATTAACCAAAATTCTGATATGATTATAGATAACACTATAGGGCTTTAAATAAAAGAGGTGAGTTAATAAATATTAAGTAACGTTAAAAATGTCGGAGCATTGACACATTTTGGCAATGCCTGGACCAGGGTTATCAATTTAAAGAAAGATTAAGAATTTGCCCCCTCTCTATAGCTGCGCCCCAAATTTTTCCATGGGGATGTCCCCCCGCCCCCCCCCCCGGCCGCGAGCCGCCTCAGCGCTGTTCCGTTTCCTAATTCCTATCGGAGAAAAATTAGTTTAGTATATAAATGTAAGGAATGTAAGTCGGAATTATTAAAACTCAGCTGCTCTCTGCAGTTCACAGTAAACATTGGACTGTACAAAAAAGTACAAGGGGAGTTTAGACTCGCACAATAACATGTCAATAACATAACATCTATTTGGAAAAGAAACCTTTAAATTGTGAAAATCTTGAAATGCGATACAGGAAAAGATTTAGCATCTGACTATGTTTTATTTCTTTATTACATTTTATATTGTGTAGGCAACAGTAAGTCAAGAATTTAAAAACGAAATAAATAAATCGATTCCTAGATAATATGTTGCTAAATAATTAAGAAGCCACTGGATGAAAAATAAACTCCTAATTTTTGTTTTAAAATGGCGTCTTCAGCCTCACAGGTTTATATGCTACTTATTTTTAATATTTATCTTAAAGATATGTTTCCAAAAATCGTATACTAGGACAGACCCCAACAAAAAAATAAGATACTTGAGTCTGTCCAGCAGAACGATTTTTCAATTTTTTACATGACCACTTATTTTCAACAAAATTGTTTATTTTTTTATTTATTTTTTGTTTTTTAGAGTCAGGTTGTTAGGTTAAGACTATTTCTGGGTCGAGCGCTGTGGCTAGGACAGGCTAGGGGGCCGGGCTGCGGCCACATGACCAATTACATTCATGTGTTACATATGAGATCCATGTACAAAATTGACAGGAGGGGGGGGGTCCATAGATCGTTCTCTACCTGATTATCAAATATTTACAAATAATTTATTAATAAATAATTGATGCGTCATTAATATATTCTAGGTGAGACAGAAATTGCTTGAAAAACTGTTAGACTGCGTTAAAAAATGTCAGGTATGTGTTTTATATAAACTTCAACAAGTTCTTAAATCGATATTACTACAATTTTTTCACAATAGCTTATTTTAAGAGTTGTTTGAAATGTGTCAATATTATTGATATTCTTTTTAAAAATAGTAATGTTGTGATAATAAGAAAATTTAATAAACAAATATTTATCATATATAGAATTGATAATGGATAAGCTATCTATCCTACATAACTGCTAAGAGTTTATTAGTATATAACAGCTCTGTTCAATGTTCATACAAAATTTTTTTCTCATTTTATAATGATGCATTTCAAATAACTGACCTGAGCTGGGAACACTTGTATTGTTAATAACGAGATCAATGCTTGATCTCGATATTTTGTTGGTCTACAGATTAATTTACGCTTTATTTGATATCCCTCATGGTAATCTTACCCTGGAGGAATAACTAAAATCATGAGATTAAGCACTGATCCTCAAATTAAAAGTGTCCATTGTGGATATCGAGATCAATTTATCGGGATTATGAGCATCCAAAACAAGTTCCCAGCTATGAAAACCTAAAAATATTCGTGTTGCGCAACAAATTCTAAGGGTCCTGCTCCAGGTTAGATACGGAGGACGGACTGAGCTTGCTACCGGAGAAGAGGAAACTATTGTTGAGCTCTGTAGACAATTGGAGCTGGTCCTGAACCATGGACTCAGAGATCAGGATACTAACTTGGGTCTAGCTGTCATCAGGTCATAATTACTCTTATCATATATTTTTAGCAATTTTTAAATGACCTTTTATATTCAATTCTTAAAAAAAAGCCTAACTTTAAAGCAGTGCCGTTGGATTCGTAACATTTTGGCTTCCTGGAAGATGCAAAATACCTGTTTAATCTGAAAACTCGAATCTGAACTGTTTAAAACGAGAGATTATCAGGGTCTGTCTTAGAGAACGATTTTTGGACCCCCCCCCCCCACCTCCTATCAATTTTGTACATGACCAATATTCAATTTTCAACAGCAAAATCATTATTTATTTAGTATTATTTTATGGTAAGGTTAGGTTAAGACAATTTCTGGGCCGAGCGCTGCGGCTAGGACAGGCTAAGGGCCGAGCGCCGCTCTAGGACAGGCTAGGGGGCCGGGCGCTGCGGCCACATGACATGATTCAAATGAGATTCATGGACAAAATAGATAGGATGGGGGGTGCAAAATCGTAAACTAAGAAATTACCAGATTATCAAAAAATTTATCACTCAATGATTCATGATATTAAAGCATAAAAATAAGCGAAAAAAAGAAGAAAATTAATTTGAAAATTTTTCTTTTGACCTAAAAATCCGGATTCATTTTTTTAGTGCGAACCCAGTCTCCGAATCCGCATCAAAATTAAATTGATCTAAGAACTGCTTTAAAGGTTTCTTTCTTAAGTGTTAAATGTAATTTCAAAGTTAATCGAAGGACTTGGCTGGGTTGAATGGCCACAGTTTCNAAAATTTGGATTAAAAAAATAATATAAATGCTTTTAGAAATGTTCGTGATTTGGTGGGAGGAGGAGAGGTGGCAGGACGTAACCTCTGGAATCTACTGAAGAGTTTATTAAACTCTCATGAACAGCAGAGGTTTATGCTCCTCAGTAAGATTAGCACTGATCTAGGCAGAGGCAGAGCTTGGATTAGGTTAGAACCTTTCTTTATTCTTATTGATAGAGATCTACTATTCCCTGATTTTGTACTGCACACCTATTACTCACATCACAAACAATTTTCTCTTCTCCGATTGAGTGATGATACCATGTATGTTTCCATGTGAACTTATGCAAGTTTAATGTGTACGACATACGTGTAATACGATTTATGTTGTGTATTGCGTAATGTATTCATAGTGGCTTTTTATTCGGGATCGCATCAGATATAGTTTTATGACGTTATCACGTATGTTAATCACGTTAATAGTACAAAAAAAGAATTCAAGATGATGAAAATGAATACACGAGTTTTTTCTTAATTTCTTCACGTCAAGGTTCTAATTAATTGTATTCAGGTCAAGTTTGAATGAGCAGAGCTTAGAACGGTTTCTTCTCTCTCTTCTCCGAGAAAAGCAGAAACTAAACCAGATATATGAAGAATGGGCATTTTTGAGGTTAGATTATTGCAATTAAAGTTTAATTTTCATAATATTAAATTAATTTTAATATAGGGATGATGAAAGATCAGTTTTACTTCCAAGTATGGCGGCTGGTTTAACATCTGTGAGATTTGCAATCAGGAAACTTTTTTTTCAATTCTTTACTTTTATAAAACCAGCGGTTAGGATCCATTTAATTTTGATACGGATCCGGATCCTGCTTTTTAATAATCTCTCGTTTTATAAGAAGATCTTGTTTGGGTTTTGACTTTTGAAAGCAAAAAGTTTTTCAGTTGATATTTTGTCCCTTAGATCCGGATCCGTGGATTTGCATATTTTTGAGGATCTGGATCCAGACAGCAAAAATGTTGCAGATTCAACGGATCCGGATCCTAAGCACTGAAAAACAAAAGAATTACAGAGGACTTTTTTAAAACTAAATATTTGAAAAAGTTTTTGATTAGAATTGATGATCCCGAACTGAATGGGGAATTAGAGAGCGTTCCTCAGGTTTTCTCTAACTCTCTCTCCTCTCTTCTCCCCGTTCTTAAACCATCCCAATCTACAAAGGATCCAAGCCAAGAGATCGCACAAGGATCGAAGACTGATCAAGTTATCACAACATCTAAAAGTCGGTCCAAAGTGAAGAAGAAAGTAAAAAGTTCTTCACAAGTTATATCATTTGAGGACTCTATATCGACCCCAGAGCTTGGAGAGGAGGCTATTCCCGAGTCTCCTTTCTCTCCCTTCTCTTCACAACCGACGGACGATTCGTTTCTATTCAGCCGGAAACAAGAGGAGCCTGAGGAGGATTTTAGCTCGGTTCCAAGTCGAAATAGTAGATCACCGAAACGGACTGATTCCTTTAGTTCAGCAGGTATCCAAGGAGTAGAAATAAAATGAAAATTTGGTTTAAAATCAAAACTATAATTTTAGTCTAAGGTTATACTAAATTAAGACAGGGTATACTATAAATTTTTAAAAACATTTTCAGAAATACATGATTCATTTTGATTCAATGGTTAGGTCGTAATTTTGACAATTTATTCTATATACATCTCCATAAAAATGATTTTTTTTACCATGAGATACGCAAAATGCCCTTCATTGAGAGAATTAAGAAATAAAGCGGCATAATTTCCTTTTTTAAGTTTCAAGTGCATCGGAGCAGACTCGGGAGCGTGTTCAAAGTATGGATCTCTACTACGACCCTGTCAGGTTGAAGACGGAGAAGCAGGACACGGAACCAGATGATATTGATATATATAATCAACCTTATAGAACGGAAGGTAAACCTTAAAATACTTCAACTGTCAACATTTAATATTTTAAGGATAAACATTTTCNGATGCTGATCCGTTGGATCCCCAACATTTTGGCTTTCTATACCGGATCCGCACAAATATTCGGATCCAGGGGTCAAAATATCAACAAAAAAATCTGAATTGTTGAAAAAGAGATATTATCAAAAACTTCCTTATCTCTAAAATTTTAATCATAAATTTTTTTAAAATTCTTCTTCAGGTGAAAGATGATTAAATCTTAAAGAAATGTTCATGCCCTGGATCCGGATCCGCATCAAAATCAAATGGATCCTAAGCACTGTCCCAATTAATGTTCAATTTTCCTTTTTTCACCCAAACCTTGAAAACTCATCCCTAATGACAGTTGCATGCAGGCTGTAGATACAGGCCACGGTAGTTGGGGCTTAACTGCTTCGGCTACTGCCACTCGGGCATAACAGCATCATTGCATATGTCATGCTATATCTGTGATCCATGCACCCCAGAAGGGGGCTCTGGGTTGCAGGGAGGGGTGGTTACCTGAAAACACTTGCGGTATTGGGGAGTCATAATAGGTAGATAGATAGATTCTGTTAAATTCAGATATTCTTTTTTTAGAAAGTGAAGACAATCCAATAAAATTTTTAGATGCCCTTACTCCTGTAACTAATAAGGTAATATTCTAGTACATGATAAATACAAAACCATAATGCTCATTTAAAATTCATTTTTGGAGCGGAAAAACATGTTTGGCATTTATCATGCTAATCATTGACGTTTTAATGACATTTTTGACTCTAAATATGAAATGACAAGATTCAAAAATTTATTTTAATTTTTCTCTCAATTCTTCCAAACATTATTTCTTGAACTTTAGGACGTGGGAGCTCTGTTCCCTGTTCATCCCGGAGATTTATCCCGGTCCTCTCCCCCGACTATGCAGCAGGATGAGTTCGATTACACTCCTACTTCTAATCCACTAGATACAAACTCATTTAATGGAATGCCAAACTTAAAGCTCTCAGTTAATAATGATAATATTAGGTATATATATATTTACTAGCTTGGAAACCCAGCGTTGCACAGGGTCATAGTTAGTCCCGCCATTTACCCGCACTTAGACGATTTTTACTGGGAAACTAAATTCTCGCTTCAAAACCGACCCACTTACTTAGAATCTCAATACCAAGCTAATACCAGTCCTGTGGCTCTCCCGAGTTTTTAAATTTTGATTTTGATTTCTCAAGAAATTATGCATTTTAACATAGGCAGAATTGAAATTTTAACTTTTAAGTTTTTCCAAAAAAAATTACAAACTGAATTGTTTAGTAATGTTAGCTCCTGCAGTGGAGAGAGTGATCGGAGTAATAAGAGTTTGGGGACAGAGGAACTCAGGTCTCTAGAATTCATTTCTCGACATTTATTACGAAAAGTGACAAATTCTTCATGTAATCAAGGAATTGTTTTATTTTTTCTTATTTTCTAATCCTCAAATCTTTTCATCCCAATGCAGTAGACCTTAGATATTTCAAACTAAGAATTCTGTTAAATCAAATAATCTACATTTCAAAGGTTTACGCCATTAGGTTGCAAAGATAAAGGGATTAGAAATTATAAGTTGCAACGACATAATTCTTTTCTTCTTTATTTCGATTAACTGGCTTTTTTTGCTTTATAGTTGCTAAACAAACAAAAAGTAGGATACATATTTATTTTCAAAAATATATTTTGGTTTGGGTTCTCTGGGTTGGTACAATTGTCTGAATAAAATTAATAATTAGGAAAGCGCTTTTATCTGTAATGGAGAAAAAGGAAGAACTAGAACAGCAACTTAAAACTTTAAGGTGAACTTTGTATTGATATTTTTACGAGAAAAAAATCCTTAAAAACTTCACCGTATTTTAGAGAAATACATTTTTTTTTTGAGAAATAAGAAGGATTTTAAACCAATCTGGAGAAAAGAAGTAATGGGAAATTTAACTTTAAAAATATTAATTTTGAACTTTTAACTGAGCATTAAAAAGTTTTAATTTCAATATATTTAACATATTGATCTGTTTTTCTTAGGTCCTCCCTTGAGAGTGAAGCAGTGTCCAACCGAGAAATAAAAACAGAATTAGAAAATCTGAATTTAAAGAAACAGGAACAGGTTAGGATAATATTCAAGGATAATCAGAGTTCGAATTTAATAAATTTGAGCCGCGTCTCAAATCCCCAAAACCCGGTTTCAATTGAGCGCCGGCTTAAATCTAGAAACATTATTTGTCCTATGTGTATCCAAATACACTTAAATACACTTAAAACCGTGTACAATTGCAGATCTCTTTTAGCGATTCAACAGATAGTGAAAGTGGATTTTTTAATATTGCAACCATGAACTAAAGAAATTAGATATATTCTTTTAATTAGATTAGGTAATTGGCCAAGGCATATAACTAGAAAATTGTTATCTATGAAATAAGCATTAAAAAATATTTTAAAGTTTGTTTTGTATTTTTCTGTGAAATCATTCAGAATCATTAAGAGTAGAGTGCAGAGAACCGGTGTCATGCCTGGAGCGAAATCGTTCCTACAGCGAACGCTGGTTATGCTACGCGACAAAGCGCAAGATTCTATAAACAAACACTTATATTTATGGAACCGGGCGTGACTAAAGCTCGAGCTTACTTTTAAAATCTGAATGAAATGCCTAGGTTGAAAAGCTGGAAAGTAGGAACAGCGTCCTCTCTCGTGAGAACGAACTCCTCAAACATCAGCTCAAGAAATATGTCGGAGCTGTTCAAAAACTTAGAGACGGACCTCAGGTTATAATTTTTTCATGATTATTTTTACGTGTTTTTAGTGTTAATAAATATCAAAGAGTTAATTAGAATTTCCTCCAATCATGTCGAGCAAATAAACTTTTATAGAGAATTTTTTTAAACCCATTTATAATGAATGTTCTTTAATGCTTGAAGGAAAACTGATCTACATCAAAATAAATAAATAGTTTCAGTTTTAATTGAGATTTTGGCGAATGGCGATTCAATCAAACTTTTAATATTGCAATTTCATTAATATAAAAAAGAGTTCTATACTTATATAATAAGTTAAACTAAGGCTTTTACGCCGCCCAACTTGCCTCAAACACATCTTTTAGTCGTTTTTATGTTAATATTTTGGAGGTATAACTTTTATAGGGTTAATTTTTTTATCTTGAAGTTCAAACAACTTTTGATAAAGAAATCTTCGCATTTTTGTATTTACCACTCTTATGAGTTAAGTCTTAAAATTCAAAAGTTTTGGTAAATGTTAAGGAAAGCTGACCTGAGCTGTAAAGATGAAATATTCAGCTTGACCTAAACCGATTAACTAAATAGGATTAAATATACAGGCCTACGAGACCCTGGCTAGGCTGGAGAGCCAGAACGAGAGCAGCGAGATTAACAACAAGTACGTGGATTATCACTTCGAGGCCAGCGAGTACGAAAAGAAGTTGATCCAGGTAGGAAATCTTGATATAAATCACCATCAACATAACACTACTTAAATTTTATTGAAAATTTGTGACAATCTTTACACTTATGTATTCATTTTGGGTTTTGAAATTCCTCTTCTAGAATTAAGATTTCTGGCTTTGTTTTTAAATAAAATTTTGCCCCCGCCCCCCCGGAACACCTAAAAGAACAGATAAATTTTTGCCCTTCGAGTGCCGCAGCATTGGCGGTCTAAACATTTTACAATTTCCACGCTAACATAATATTAGGTAGCTGAGATGCACGGAGAACTACTTGAATTTAATGAATGTCTGCAGAGAGGAGTACAGAGCCGTGATGGTGTAATAAACCGGCTCCGTCATGAACTAGTTCTGCTCCGTGGTCCCCTACCTGAGGACCAGGAGAACTGGGATACATCTAGTCTAGCCAGCTCAGAGATTAGTGTTGGCAACAGTCGGGTTCTTGTTAATATTTGGATACCTTCGGTGTTTCTTACTGGAGAGGGTTCAAACCGTCATCATGTTTATCAGGTCTAAATTTTTTGGTTTTTATTTTTGATATTTCCGTGTTTTCCGTTGTCCTGTTTCTGTTGAGTGTTCATCCCCCCTGAAGTTTTACCCATTCAAATACAATGTTAGACAAAAAAATATGTATTTAAGTTGGAAAGCACTAAAAAACTGAAAACCTCTCAAAAGTCTTATTCCTTTTTAAATTATGGAACCATTAATATTTATTCGAGACATATGGATAATTTTGTAGTTGTTTTTTCAAAATATTCTAGATAATAAAGCTTTTTGATCATATATATATATATATTTATATGTTAGCTATAGCTGGCCAAATGTCTGGACCAAATTTTTAAAGGGAACCCATGGATACCCTGGGGGTAACATAGGCTAAAAAAATTTAAAATGGAAATATTTTTCAACAATTTGAAGTTTTTGTGAAAAATTCCACGGGCAACTAGTCTGTAATAATAAAAATAATAATTAATAATAAATAAGATAAAGGTTGATTTTTAAAAGTTAGATAGTTTAATTATAATAGGTTAATTCAATTTTATGTTGATAGAATTATTTGATGGATATTTAAATGCGTTCCTTGAATGGTTGATTGATTGATGACATGATTGATTAATTGCATGATTGATTGATTACATGATTGATTAATTACATGATTGATTGATTACATGATTGATTGATTACATGATTGATTGATGACATGATTGATTGATTACATGATTGATTAATTGCATGATTGATTGATTACATGATTGATTGATTGCATGATTGATTGATTACATGATTGATTGATACATGATTGATTGATGACATGATTGATTGATTACATGATTGATTAATTGCATGATTGATTGATTACATGATTGATTGATTACATGATTGATTAATTACATGATTGATGTCTTGATTAATTGAGATCTTTTAAAATCTTTTGTTTCAAATTACCTTCATTGTTTAGGTTTATATTAGGATCAGAGATAGTGAATGGAATATCTACAGAAGATATAATCAGTTCCTTGAATTCCATTTACAAACACGGAGAACTGATCCTGTAGTCTCATCCTTTAACTTTCCACCAAAGAAAACTGTTGGGAACAGGTAAATGTCGTTTTCGAAATAAATTTATTTTTGTTAAATTAATTTTTATTCAACTTTTATAATTTAATTAGCATAAACAAATCGAATCAAATCAAATCTGCAGAAATAATTATAACAGATATCAACAAAACATAAGTTCAATAAGTATGAAGTATATGTAAAATTACTGCAGCATCTCCTAAATTTACATAATTATAAAAAAAGCAAAATGGAGTGTCTTTTAAAGCGACATTTTTCCAAAAAAAAAATTTCATTTTCAAGATCCGAGAGGTTTGTTGAGAGTCGGAGAAAGCAGTTGCAAGCCTATCTCAGAACTATTGTCAACTATTTGGTAAACAATCTTACAAAATTTTAGCAAGTTTTGCATTCTTGCCAATATGATAAGAATTCGATCTGTGCTTGGTTTAAAAAACACATTTTTCTGAATTCAATTTGGATACAAATCAAAATCAGTCAAAGTTTGTGATGAATATTTTTTTGTTTTATAATGATCAATTTCCTCGTATTGTAATAATTTATCATTAATAATCAAAGGCCAGTTACACTATACTATATACATACAGTAAACATGTATATTGCATATGCAATAATAAAAATAATAACATTACATGTACAATATATATATTATGAAAAAGATATTTTCATTACATAATACATAATTCATTACATAAAGACAAATTTTCAATGTTTCCATTTTGTCCTAGAAGAAGTTTAATGTCGTTTATTCTGTAGGTGAGTACCGACTCCTCTTTATCTAGTTCTCCGGAGAAAGAAACCCTGATCCGTCTCATTCCATTCTTCTCCGATACTCCGTCCCCGGATACTCAGCCATCCCGTCCCTCTCTCCTCTCCAGGCGGAGCAGGGAATCTATTAACCGACTCAATCTATGATTCAGATTAAAAATTATTTATTTAAAGATGAAACCCTGGTGAAAATGGGAATAATATCCAGACCAAAAATAATATTTATCATTTAATTACAATGAAATATAAATATAAATAAAAGAATATTAACTACATATTGAACTCAAAACCAAATAACATTTTTGTTTATTTTGAAGCATTGGCCTCGAAGTTCACAAACTCAATTTTTCATCTGAAAAATATTTTGGTTTTTCAAGAAATTCCTGTTAAAAAAAACATGATAAAAGGATTGATTTGACGCTGCTGAAATGTTTTCTGATTTAGTAGGGAAAAGCAAATAATTGAAAGAAAAATATGACCTGCCAAAAAAAACATATGCCCTTGGGTATGTGCTCAAGGAACCTCACAAATATAATATAATATTAATCTTATGAGGATAAAAATGTAATAATGGAATTCTTAAACTCGATGAAATAATCTTGATGCATTCTTTAGCGCAGGCCTTCGTTAGCAATAGATTATCCTATTCTTTTATCATATTTGTTATGAAGTTGTGCGGGGAGTCTGACAAATTTTTAACACGTTTTATATGCTGCATTATAACTATTGGGGAAAATTATTTATAAAAAACTCTGATTTTGGATAAAGTCATGTGGATATGTAGAGGTAAACAGCTCCAGCCCTTCCCTGTCCTATATTCCCCTCTCCTTCACTTCTTTATTTGCCAACCTTCCAACAGTTCTCTACCCTCCCTTTCCCTATCTACCCTACCTTCCCCTTCTCGTCTCTTCCTTTTCCCTTCCGTAGTTCCCTATACTCCTTTTCCCTCTTTCCCTTCTGTGGGTCTTAAATTATTAAATTAGATAATTAAATTAAATAATTAAGTAAGTGATTAAAAAATTAAGTAATAAATGAATGATTTAAGTAAATTTTAAGTTGATTTAGTATAGGATAGTAAGTGCCTGAATGAACTAAGTAATAAATTCAATTATTGAAGTGAGTGTTTAAAAAGTTAAATAATAGATTCAATGCCTAAGTAATGAAAAATAAAGCAAAAATAGTAATCATGGTATATTATCAATTGAAAAATTTAAAAAAAAAGATTTTAAATCTGAAAATGTCAGCAGACCAACATTAGAATTGTAAAAAAAAATCATTTTTCTTTCTTAATTTTTGTTTCCTATGTCTTGGTTTTCCAAGCGGACTTAAGTTTGATTGAACAATTATTTGTTTATCCGCACTATATAGTGCGGATAAACGTTAGTACGAATGTACGTTAGTTAGATCAATCATTAGTGGAAACGATATTTCACCCAAAGGTCATCCTGACATGATTTTAGATTACGAAAAATCCTAATTTATAAAATAAAAATAAATTCTGGAAACCCAAAGAAGAATGAAATGAAATGACGGTTCTTAAATTTAAATCAAGCAAAAAGACAAAAAATAAAAAATAATATAAAATCTTTGTGGACAAAAAAGTTAATATTAAGGTAAAAAAAGTGATTCTTTTTGTCTCTACCTGTTTGCTTGTTTTAGTAGTTCTGTTACAACATATCTTTCTTTCATTTGTCAAACTCTTCTTCCTCCTCTCTTCTGCTTGGGAGCATCCATCGGAGCCTTTAGGTCCCGGATATTTTTCACTTGAGGGGCTCCACCAACTAGAACGAAAAATGAATAAAATGAACACAATCAATTTAGAAAATAATTTAACTCAAGATATAAAATTTGAAATTATATGTGTTCTATGAATTGTCAGAAATCATGATTTCAATTCATGGAAATGCGCGAAAAATATGAAGAAACTTCACAGTGTAATTTCCTGTTTAACCAGAGCTGAAAACTTTTGTGTTGGATATCCACAGAAAGACATTATTTCCAGATTAAATATTGCTTGTTCTCCACATGAATTTAAACTCCAGATTAATTATTCGACGGGATATCTGGATATTTCATTCTAAAGTTTTCAGCACAGAGCTGAAAACTTTAGAATGGTGGATATCGGGATTAAGGCTTAATCCACTCTTTTTCTTAATCTGCAGATTAAATATTGCTTGTTCTCCACTCATTTTTAATCTCCAGATTAATTATCCGATCAGGATTAAGGATATCCCATTTAAAAGTTCCCATCTCTGAGCTGGGAACTTTTGAATGGTGGATATCAGGATTAATGCTTGATCTACTCTTTTTCTTAATCTCCAGATTAAATAATGCTTGTTCTCCTCTTTATTTTAATCTCCAGATTAAGTTACCGATCGGGATTAAGGATATCACATTCTAAAGTTTTCAGCTCAGTTCCTCTTGAGATTCAGCCCTGACATGGCACCTTGTTCCATCCTTGATCCAGTTCTTCCAGAACAGGTTCCTTGGATAGTGGATACCTATCTTTTTGGGAATCTTCTTAGCTCTGCTTCTCCTTTGGTGCTGTGGAAACACCTCAACACGGAAACGGACCAGGGCCAAAAAGTGACTTTTGGTCCGTTTCCTTCTTTGTTCAAGAAATATCGGAAATCCCTCAATACTAAAAAGTGTTGAGGGATTTCCGAATATTTTTTACCCATTTCCGCTATATTTAACTTTTTTCGCACATCTTTGGTCCGTTTCCGGTTTTCAGAAAGTTGTAAATTTTTAGTTTTTGGGTCAGTTTAATTTTTTTCGATTCGTTTCCGCATATTTTAGGTTCGTTACCGGTTTTTAAAAAAGTTATAAATTTTCAATTTGTTGGTCGGTTTCCTTTTTTTTGATCCGTTTCCGCAAATTTTTGGCCCGTTTCCGGTTTTCAGAAAAAGTTGTAAATTTTCAGTTTAATGGTCGGTTTCCGATCCGTTTCCGCAAATTTTTGGTTCATTTCCGATTTTTGATTTTCCTAATTAAAATAAAATACAAAATTTCAGTTTAATTTCTTTATTATGAAAAAACACGTTAAATTTTTGAAAAATCAAGAAAATGTAAAAAATGTAGAAGAATTTAAAAATTAAAAATATATTTTGTCAAAAAACAAATAAAAACAAAGTAAGTAATTGTCTTATCAAATCATATATGTGTATATATATCCCATATCATATTAGATTATCTCCAATCTCTTACGCAAAAATACGCACATAATACTCGAAACATCTAGCATTTTCTGTAAAAAAAAATTTCTACTAGCCTTATTCAACTTTTCAAAATGATTCATTCTTCTTAAATTTTCTGATTTGTCCCCCAAATAGTAATTTAGACCCATTCACGCGGTCTAATTTGATGTGGGACACCCTGTATATTTGGTGGTAGGCGATTAAAGCAATATAATGAAGACGATTTTCTATTTCAAATTTGATTTATATCTAGATACAGAAAAACAAGGAAACCAAGAGAAGCTGTCAATTTAAAAAGCTTCTTATTACTTGTAAACTTGTAATTCGAGAAAAGCTTTTTAACAATAAAAACTAAATAAAAAGTCGTCTTCATTATACTGATATTATTGTCAGTAGTGAATTCTGCAGAGTTTGATGACACGAGCAGCGACCAATCAGAATGCTCCTATTAGATGATATTTTGTGATCACGTGACCTGAATGGAGCGTTCTGATTGGTTGGAATTGTTGGACCCAATGAAGACGACATTCAGAATCGTTTTTGATTGATTGATTGATGAAGACGACATTTAAGAAATGTATTAGATGATATTTTGTGATCACGTGACCTG